>NC_090223.1:20340424-20497924 GCF_024489055.1 Chanodichthys erythropterus
CGTAAGAATGTTCCTTTGGGGATTTAAGACAGGTTGGAGGTTATCCTAACTTTAAGAAGTTATTTACGATGAATTTTAAGAACATTATTTCCAGAATTATGAATTCTCTCTCTCCTCTACACCTACAGCTGGTGTGTGGTGAACCACTGGTTAGAGGTGTAACGATAAACATATTCACATTGAACTGTTCAGTATGAGGCTTTCGGTTCGGTACACATTACAAACCAAACGATTCATTGGACTAATCCTATGCGATTACCAGACCAGAAATATAAGATCCTTCAATAACCAACAGGTCTGGCGTTTTCACTTTGGGTTCCCTGTAAGTTATGAGGGTGATGGCACGAGAATGGTGGATAAAAAACAACGCTATGTCAAATCTGCTACATGACAATAGGCCACACCAGCAGGAATGCTTCAAACATGTCACCTTATTTACACCGAAATCATCCCTGTGTGTCAATAACTGGAACTAGACGAAAACAAGGAGAAACACACACACTACAAGCTATCCCTGCTGCATTTATTCAAGCATTTACAACTCATTTGAACAGGGCAAAAGACGCAGCGATTGATGCATTTACAGCTGCGGATATGAGATCTTACTCTGTAGAGGAAAACGCAGGTTTTAAGAACGTTCTTAATGTAATTGAGCCCAGTTACACTGTTCCTTCACAAGCCCATTTCAGCCAGACCGTAATTCCTGATTTTTACAAAAAACAAAAGCCCACATAGAGAGCCAATTGACCAAAGCACCAGCGATTGCTCTGACAACAGACGGCTGGACGTCGAGGGCTACACAAAGCTACCTGACAGTAACGGCACATTATCTTACTGCTGAGTGGGAGATGAAAAGCCATGTTCTTCAGACACGCCCCTTGAGAGTCACATGAGTGAGGATTTGACCAAAGGGTTGGTGGAAGTGTGGAAGTGGGAGCGAGCTAATGTAACGATTCCTGTGACTACTGGAATATAGTTAATGCTGTTGGAGCTGCTGGACTTGGGCCAAAAAAGGGTGCTTTGTACAACAACGGCCCATGTGTTGAAGACAAAACAGGAGTTGCTGCAGCTTCCTTTTCACAAACTCAGCCAAGATTTACCAACTAGATGGATGTTAAGCTATGATTGAAAGATATCTTGAGCAGCAGGCTTCAGTGTGTTCTGCAATGACATACAAAGCTGTGAAGAAAAATATTAAAGACGTGTGTCTGAAAACGACGCGAGACTGGCTGAGAATGTCATCACAGTTTTGAAACCCTGGAAAACCCTTATGTGTACCGAGGCCTCTCCATGCTGTTCATGACCCATGAGGCAAGCACCAAGACTGGTGCCAAAATGGCAGAGATAAAATTGATCAGGGCAGTGGACTGTATTTCCCTAAAACTAAATTGTTCTTTTCTTTGTATTTGTTTACAACTACTACAATATTACATTTCATTTTTTTATAAGGAGCTGTTTTTGTTTTATATGTTGCTATGAAGACACCCCAGAAGATGGGTCAATTTTAGCTCTATCATTGTTCAAAGTAAAAAATAGATCATACTTTATGATGTTAGCTTTAATAAATTTAGAAAATGGTAAAAGTCAAGGAAATTTCTCTGGCATTTCTTTATTTCTGCTGTATCAAAATCATACCGAGCCGTGACACCACTGTGTCGTATCGAACTGAACCATGAATTTTGTGAACCGTTACACCCCTACCACTGGTGCTGTTATTCTGTGGCTGCCGTCACATCATTCATGTGGATGATGAACACTGGTGCTGGAGGAGGAGAAACTCCCTGATATGATTGGAAAGAGCTTTGGATGTACAGTGGAAAGTGCTAAATAAATGTTTCATTCCTTCATTCTTCTTAAATTTTTTCTTAAGAAACAAGATAAGAACTTTCTTAAGTTTAACATTAAAAGTAACATTAAACGTTTTTGGGAATACAAATATTCTTATCTTTTTTTTCTTAAGTTAGAAAATAATAAGAAAATAACAGTGAAGAATAATTTTCTTCTTCAGAATGTTTTGTGAATTCGGTGCCTGGTTTGTAACACAATGACACATTTGTGATCAAATTTATGAATCAAATTCACTCACCTTCAGTGTGTCCAGAGTAGATGTTTGAAATCAGCACTAAAAATACAAAGTAAAAAAAAAAAAAAAGTCTTAAAAGGTTATTTGTATTTGTATTTTCTCTGTCAGACATCTACAGCAGGAATTAACAGGTTTAATTGTTTAGTTTGAAGTTAGTCATTTGACCTTTAAAACAGATATGTTGATCTGCTTTATCAATGCAGAAATGTTTTCTGAAAACAACTGCAATTGCTGAAAAGAGGCAACTTAACAAAAGTCAAGAACTCAAATAAAGCAAACGTTGATCATCATGATGGTTGTCACAGACACGTCAGGTTCCACCTCACTGCAGTACCCACGCACTCAATCACCAGCCTTCTAATCACCGCCACCTGCACGTCATTACCCTGCAATCACCAGCACCATAAAGCCACCACACTCACACACACTCACTGTCCGGTCTCGTTCGCACTACATGTTATGTATGCTAACCTTAAGGACTCCCAAACGACTTACCTACCTGCTCCAGCGATCTCCTTCATCTCCTTCGTCTCCTGGTCTCCCCGTGTGCAAACCTACCTGTGTGTGTGAGTGTCTCCATCGTCTCCCTCAACTGCATCTCTCATCCAGCATCTGCAAGTTTAAAAGGACAGTATTATTTCCCATTCATCTCTCATCACGCCATATCTGCCTATTATCATACTGTGCTCTACTGTTTGCAAATAAATACTTAACTGGATTGCTTCTACTTCAGTCTCCGTGTCTCTGTTGTAACAGAAGACCGGACCATAACAACTTCACAGTATGAGCACCAACGACTCGTTTCAAGAGCTCGTGGACACGCTGCGCCGAGCACTCACACCACAGCTATCGTCATCTTCCTCTGGCAACGCTTCCACTCCAGCACCAGCCAGCACCGCTTCCTCACCTGCATTCACCGCCAGTCCCATGGCCAAACCGGCGCCCTACTCTGGATCGGCGGAGGAATGCAGCGGATTCCTTCTCCAATGCGAACTGGTCCTGGAGATGCAGCCGCAATTCTACACCACCGACACGGCTAAAATAGCGTTCATCATCTCGCAATTGCAAGGTAAGGCCCTGCAATGGGCAGACTCTCTGTGGACTCAAAAGGGCCCTGTGGTCAGATCTTACTCGGCGTTCGTCTCTCACTTCCGAGAGGTCTTCGGGAGACCTCTGACGGATTCATCGACTGGTGAGAAACTCTATAATCTAAAACAACGTAATCTCTCTGTTAACGAATATGCCTTGCAGTTCCGAACGCTAGCCGCCACCAGCGGATGGAATGAACAAGCTCTCATCACATCATTCCGTCAGGGGTTGGAACCCAATATGCGGCTGCATCTCGCTGCATACGAGGACTCCATTGGACTGGAACGCTTCATCCAACTCGCCATTCGCGTGGGGTCCCGTATGCAGTCGTGTCTCCTAGAGCACCAGGGCCAGTCAACCATCACCAACCTCCTCCGTCGGTCCGAACCCGTCAGCTCTCCAGAACCAGCCACCGAACCCATGCAGATTGATCATTCTCGTCTCACCACTAATGAGAGATAAAGAAGGCTGACCCTGAACTTATGTTTATATTGTGGATTACCGGGGCATGTCATCTCCACATGCCCAACCCGTCCTCCTCGGCCCGTGGTGAGTGCAATTTTTCCCTCTATCCAAAAAATGAAACCACTCACTACTGTTGTAATCCTTACTGCTGCAAACACCTCTGTTCCAGTGGTGGCGCTCCTCGACTCAGGGTCAGCAGGAAATTTCATCTCTGGTGCCCTATGCCGACAACTCAACCTCAAAGTCTCCCCGTCTCCGACTAGCTATCAAATCCACTCCATCACGGGCAAACCCCTGAGCCGTAAGAACATCCGTCATTATGTGGGACCTCTTCAACTCTGTGTCGGCATCCTGCACTCGGAGAAGGTACATCTGCTGGTTCTGGAGGAATCCACTGCTGACGTGGTTCTAGGGCGTCCGTGGCTGGAACAACACAATCCCACCATCTCTTGGCGCACGGGCGAAATCCTGAAGTGGGGCGATCACTGCTTTCCCGACTGTTTCCCAGCGCTTCCTGTTCCAACGTCTCCACTCTCCAAGTCTCTCTCCATGAACGCCACCTCTATCGAAAGCCCTGTCGAGAAACGCTCCGTGGATGTTCCCCCGGACTACGCCCCCTTCAGTGACGTTTTCTGCCCGCAGCGCGCCTCCAAACTTCCTCCACACCGGCCATGGGACTGTGCCATCGATCTGCTACCGGGTGAACCAGTGCCTAGGGGACGCATTTACCCCCTATCACTACCGGAGGAGAAGGCCATGGAGGAATACATCAAAGAGGCACTCGAACAGGGATACATCCGCCCGTCTACTTCCCCTGCTGCTTCAAGCTTCTTTTTTGTGGCAAAGAAGGACGGAGGCTTGAGGCCCTGCATCGACTACCGTGCCCTCAACAAAATTACTGTCAAATTCCGCTACCCACTTCCCCTCGTCCCAGCGGCCCTGGAACATCTCCGCGGTGCCACTGTGTTCACCAAGTTGGACCTCCGCAGCGCGTACAACCTCATCCGGATACGTGAGGGGGACGAGTGGAAGACCGCCTTTGTCACGCCCACCGGACACTATGAATATCTCGTCATGCCGTATGGCCTAGTCAACGCCCCCTCCGTATTCCAGGATTTCATTCACGAGGTGCTCCGGGAGTATCTCCACAAGTTTGTTCTGGTATATATTGATGACATCCTCATCTACTCCCGGAGCTTGGCCGAACATCGCCACCACGTTGCGGAGGTCCTTCAACGTTTACGACAGTTCCACCTCTTCCTAAAAGCTGAGAAGTGCTCTTTCCACCAACCCTCCGTACAGTTTCTAGGATACATCATTGACCACAGTGGCATCCGGATGGACGAGGGGAAGGTCACCGCTATCCAGTCCTGGCCCACTCCATCAACTATCAAAGAGCTCCAACGATTCCTAGGATTCTCCAACTTCTACCGCAGATTTATCAAGAATTACAGTACCATCGTCAGTCCCCTCACTAACTTACTCCGTAACCAGCCCAAGTCTCTGTCCTGGTCCCAACTTGCCACCAACGCCTTCGAGACCCTGAAAAGAGCCTTCACCACCGCTCCCCTCCTCGTCCACCCTAACCCGGACCTACCATTCATCGTGGAAGTGGACGCCTCCACCACCGGAGTGGGAGCGGTCCTTTCCCAGCAGCAGGGGACGCCAAGTAGACTCCATCCATGCGCCTTCTTCTCCCGCAAGCTCAACCCGGCGGAGGTCAACTATAACATCGGTGACCGCGAACTCCTGGCCGTCAAGCTTGCCCTTGAGGAGTGGAGGCATTGGTTGGAGGGGGCTACTCATCCGTTTCAAGTTCTCACTGACCATAAAAATCTCGAATATCTGAAGGCTGCCAAAAGACTCAACCCTCGCCAAGCTCGCTGGGCCATGTTTTTCTCTCGATTCAATTTCTCCATCTCTTACCGCCCTGGTTCTAAGAACACTAAAGCTGACGCTCTGTCTCGCATCCATTCCCCTGAGGACAAGCCCGAAGAGCCTGAAAAGATCCTGCCGGAGTCTATATTCGTGAACCCTATCCAGTGGTCCGAAGAAACCATTCCCTCCTCCAATGCCTCCACACGCACTCCGCCGGGTTGCCCCCAAGGCTTGCAATACGTCACACGGGCACGTCGCACTCCACTTCTGCACAATACCCACTCATCACTTGGCACTGGTCACCCGGGGGTCAATGAGACCCTCTCGTTGCTCAAACAACGCTTCTGGTGGCCCAACATGGCCAACGACGTCAGAAGGTACGTGCAGGGCTGCAGGGAGTGCGCCATCTCCAAAAGTCCACGCCATCTTCCCACCGGCAAGCTACTTCCTCTGCCCGTTCCTGAGCGACCCTGGTCACACCTGGGAGTGGACTTCGTCACCGACCTCCCTGAGTCTGACGGTCACACGTGCATCCTGGTGGTGGTAGACCGCTTCTCTAAGTCCTGCCGTTTGATACCCCTGGAGGGTCTACCTACCGCTATGGCCACGGCAGAGATGCTATTCAACCATGTTTTTCGCTATTATGGAATACCTGAAGATATAGTCTCCGACCGAGGACCTCAATTCATTTCCCACGTCTGGAAGGCCTTCTTCTCCCTCCTGGGTGTGACCGTCAGTCTGTCATCTGGATACCATCCTCAGTCGAACGGGCAGACGGAAAGGAAGATCCAGGAGATTGGCCGCTTCCTGCGTACCTTCTGTCACGGCCACCAGAACTCCTGGAACCAGTACCTGGGTTGGGCCGAGTACGCACAGAATTCCCTCCGTCAAGCCACAACTGGACTAACACCCTTCCAGTGCGTACTCGGCTACCAACCCCCGCTGTTCCCCTGGGATGGGGAACCCTCCAACGTCCCTGCAGTCGACTACTGGTTCCGGGAGAGCGAGAGGGTATGGGACTCAGCTCACCACCAACTGCAGAGAGCCCTGCGCAGACGCAAGAGGACAGCCGACCTTCGACGCTCCGACGCTCCAGTCTATCAACCGGGGCAGAAGGTCTGGCTGTCCACCAGGGACATCAGGATGCGTCTGCCCTGCAAGAAGCTGAGTCCCCGCTTCATTGGCCCGTTCACCATCCTTCGGCAGATCAACCCCGTCACTTACCGTCTCCAACTCCCTGCACAGTATAGTAGAATTCATCCTACCTTCCACGTTTCTCTGCTAAAACCTCACCACCCTTCTGTTGTTCCCTCCACAGAACCTGACGTGGCAGCCGCCGAGCCCCCCCTTCCACTCATCCTGGAGGACGGCACAGCTTACGTGGTTCATGAGATCCTGGATTCCCGGCGCCGTGGTGGTCAGCTCGAGTACCTCGTTGACTGGGAAGGTTATGGCCCCGAGGAACGCTCATGGGTACCCAAGAATGATATCCTTGATCCTATCCTATTACAGAACTTCCACGCCAATCACCCGGACAGACCTGCCCCACGACCTAGAGGACGACCACCACGGCGTCGAGGTCCGCGGCCCTCAGGAGCGGGCCGTGGGAGGGGGGGTACTGTCACAGACACGTCAGGTTCCACCTCACTGCAGTACCCACGCACTCAATCACCAGCCTTCTAATCACCGCCACCTGCACGTCATTACCCTGCAATCACCAGCACCATAAAGCCACCACACTCACACACACTCACTGTCCGGTCTCGTTCGCACTACATGTTATGTATGCTAACCTTAAGGACTCCCAAACGACTTACCTACCTGCTCCAGCGATCTCCTTCATCTCCTTCGTCTCCTGGTCTCCCCGTGTGCAAACCTACCTGTGTGTGTGAGTGTCTCCATCGTCTCCCTCAACTGCATCTCTCATCCAGCATCTGCAAGTTTAAAAGGACAGTATTATTTCCCATTCATCTCTCATCACGCCATATCTGCCTATTATCATACTGTGCTCTACTGTTTGCAAATAAATACTTAACTGGATTGCTTCTACTTCAGTCTCCGTGTCTCTGTTGTAACAATGGTGACTTCAAACTAAACATTTTCAACCAAACATCAACATCTAAACCTGGTAATGCTGTATGTGGAGTTGTTTAATCCTCTGCTGAGATCTTGAAAGATTTAATGTCTTTTATCTTCAGTTGATTTCATCAACTGTCGCTGTCGCTGAAGAAAGTTGTAGTTTGTGGTCTTATGAAAGATTTAAAGAATGGCTGCGTCCGAAAACTGGAAATGCTGCCTTCAGAGGACACATTTCAGGTTGGGAAGGCATCAAGGCACGTCTGAATTCAATGTTATCTTCACTTCCTGTCTCCTGAGATACCTTCATCTGACTGATTTCTGAAGACAGCATAGATGTATCCTTAACTGCCTTTGATATCCCACAATCCTGTGCTTTCCTTTCTGTAACAGTTGAGCTGGAAAAATAAAGATGGCGTTCGAAAGTTGCGTTTACTGGCCAGTTTGTGAGTAAATGTACATTTTTGACCAACATTTTCCACTTTTGATGTCATTTCTAGTGATAAATTACTACTGTAGTAATTAAATATTTGTTTAGTTCTCACCAAAGCTTGCAGTAGGCTATATTGCTGTAGATCATTAAACTCTTATGCTGCCTCAGAAGTCCGTCTGAAATCCGTTTCATGAGGTGCCTTCATGCACAAACAATGCCTTACAAGTTATTGCATGATAAGGCAGCGAGACAGCAAGTCAGCTACCTCAGTTTTCGGACACAGCCAATGTTTCAGGAACATCATACTAACCTTTAAATAACGTTCTACTAACATTAAGGAAACTGGACATTTTTATGTTATTGGAAAGTTTCAAATCAACGTTCCTAGTATGTTGAATTGTTCATCAAAATTAAGTTGAAAGAACGTTTGAGGAACATCATACCTTTTCAAATTCATTCCTCTAATGCCAAGAAAAGTGGATTTTTTTTACTTTCCCAGAACAATCATTGAATATTTGGAGAAAGTTCTTGTGACGAGCAGGGTGGGCGAGAGCCGTGAGGGAACGGAGCGAGGCCGGTGACGCGAATGTTAACGAGCTTCAGCTGCGAGTCGCACCGGCCTTGATTCTCTCACGAAGGAGCTCTGGAAGCATACGAGGAGGAATGACGACAGTGAAGGACGAGAGGACCAGGCCTGGACTTTATTTTATGTTTTGTTATGTTTGTGTGGCATTACTTGCATTACTTTCGTTTTGTTCTTTGTTTATTTTATATTAAAGTTTGTTGATACAGGAAGGAGGAGGCGGGAACCGGCGAACATTCAAACAAACTTTAATATTAAATAAACAAACAAAGAACAAAATGAAAGTAATGCTGGCAGACCCTCATGGACGTCTGCCGGCCACACAAACATAAAAAAAAATAAAATAAAGTCCAGGCCTGGTCCTCTCTCATCCTTCAGGGTCGCCACTCCTCCTTTTATGCTTCCAGAGCTCCTCCATAAGAGAATCAAGGCCGGTGCGACTCGCGCTGTTCCCTCACGGCTCTCGCCCGCCCTGCTCGTCACAGTTCTCATAACAAAAATCTGTTAGCCGGGGACAGACTAACATCACTGCTAAAGATCGGTGCTAAACTGCATGTAAATTCTCCTCCTCACAAGATCTCTGGTCAAGCTTACTCATTTTATATAGAGAAATCAAATACATTAACAAACCAGCCAAACGACAGATCAGCCAAATACTGAAATCTAACAATTTTTGAACATGGAGCTGATCAACTTTTATTATACTTTAGGCATTTTATAAATGAATATTCTTCATTAGCTTGTGAAACACCTTCATTCACATGTTTCTCAGCTTCACAACACAGAAATGTTTATTTTATCATCACAGCAGAGAGAACCTGAAATTGATTAAGAAACTTGAAGCCAACAGTCTGATCTAAAGTCTGATTAAGATAAACTTTTACTAACTACACTAGTGAACATCTACTGAAGACTATAACTAGTGAATATCTACTTCATGAACAGCAAACTGTACAAAACAAACCAACAGAACTGATTCAACAAACACTATTAGAAAGCACAAAACTGAGTGACTGAACAAACAGACTCAAACACAACAGAGTTTATTTCTCTTTCACAAACAGCTCTAACTGCACACTTCCTCTCTCAAGATCATCTTTCTCTCATTTATCATGAACTAGAGCTGGATCTGAAACACTGAGAGCAGCATGAAAAGAAGAAAATAATCCAAGAACACTAATTAATCTCTTGAACCTGTTCAATCCTATTCATAATACGATCAGTTAACATCCAGTGAAAATAATACTCACAGAGCACAAGAGGAAGTTGACTGAGCTCCATACTGACTGAATAATGACAGACGGTTAAAGACACAGACTGAGTTAAAGCCTCAAGACTTCCTGATACCTACAGTCAGATCTTTAGGAACATAATGACAGATTAAAGACATACAAATGAACCTCATGTGTTACAGAAAACCTTCTGATAATGTTGATAATCTTGTAACATGTTTTTAAAAAATGTCACAAAAGTTTATAGTGAAATGTTGTCAGGACTCATTCAGTATCAAACTGAAGAGCAGCAGTTCACCATTTTGAGAATTGATATTCTTTTGTGTTCAATGGAGAAGGAAAAGGAAACTACTTGTATCTGTATTGTAATAATGGTCTTAGCTGTACTTATAACTTTATAAGTGAAGAAGCAGAAACTGGTGAAGGACTGCTGTTCCTCCACACTGGTTAATGCCACTGAGCTGAAAGAGAACAAACCAAACCACAACTATAAGCTCAACTCTATATCGATTCTTTCAGGCCTCTGACAATAAGGGTGTTGAATTTGACGCTGATATATTTGTACCTGTGAACAGTTTAATATTCAAACACCAAGATGTAATGAATTTTATGTCTGTTCCTCTTAATATAAATGTAATGTATAATGTAATATAAATTCAGATACTGCACAGTAAATTCCTCTGTGTTAATTTAACACCGTTCAGTGTTCATTTGGGAACCACCAGCAGGGTGTTACAAGTAACAACGAAACAGTGTTAGAGATAATTAGGTGATTGATTGATTGATTGATTGATTGATTGATTGATTGATTGATTGATTGTGTGATGATTGATTATTATTGAAGAACCCTGATGATAGTGAGCAGAATCACTGGAGGAAAGAGAAACACAACTGACTTCCAGCTACAGCCTAGATCAAATCAACTGAAAATACATTAAATCTCTCTTATTACAAACCAGACCGACTGTCATCTACAGTTCTGTTTGAGAATGAATAGAGGTTTAGTCAATGTTTTATTGAAAATGTTTGGTTGCCATTTTGGTGATCAGTGTTTCATTTAGTTCGGCAGTTTGACACTTTGTTTTTTTATGTCAGTTTGTGGTTTTTGTGATGGTGTTTGCCAAATTACATTTGTAATACATTGTGATATGCTATTTATATAAATATAGATTGTGTCATCATAAAATAAAAACAATTGACTAATCTTGATCAAATCTTGACCAAAAGAGGTTATTTGTTAATAATACATTTAAATTTTTAAAAGCATTATGGGGAAATTGTACCAAATTACATTTTTAATACATTGTGAGAAACTTGTTTAGACGCACACAGACATCATGAATCAGCATATGAATTTCTAAAGAAATTTCCCCAAAATGCTTTTAAAAATCAAAATTAAGAAAGTCTGATCTATGGCAAGAAGGGGAAAATGTATTAACAACAAACAACCTCTTTGTCAGGAAATGAACACAGACAGAGGATCCAAGTGCCAGTAAAACAATATTTATTGACAGAAGACGCTGTACAATAACTTCACTCCAAATGGGCAGTCGTTGCAGTGAAAGAGACGTGCTGAAGAAATGGCGTGCAGAGGCAGATGAACAGGGTGGCGCAGGGCTGCAACAGGTATCAGAAACCAAGGAATAATCCAATCCAGACGCGGGCACAAGACGACAGTCCAGAACTCCAGGAAATCAGGAGGTGAAACACAGAAGCACAACACCGGGACAGCCTGCAACGAACTGACAAAGACACCATGAAGACAAGCACGAGATATAGCAAACACAGAACAAGACACGGCTGGCAGCACATCACAATCAAACAGGTGGGTGACGCCCACACAATCACTCACTCAGTGCAACACACACCACAACCACACGAGGGCGAGTAAGTGAACCCATGAACCGTGACACTCTTTTGGTCAGTGATGAGATTAGTTAATCTTTTTTCCTATATCACCTGATCATCTTAATGGCTTCCTTTGTAACAAACTGTTATAAAAACCACAAACTGACAGACATTTCAGGTCAGAGGTCAGATTGGGATCGTAACATTCATCTATATAAATAAAGGTGACTTGACTTGAATTATCAGTTCAGAATCGACACTCAGAGGCTGTTTCAAATCACACCCTATACCCTCATTCACTATTCCCTACACTACTTTACTGATATAGTCCACTTGACAGAGTGAATTCAGACACTGATGAACACCTGCTGTTAACAAACAGAATCACTGAAGGAAAGATAAACAACAAGAACAGAAAAAATAAAAACACAAGAACTACAACAGACTGAAGATAAAATGCATTAAATCTCTTAAGATCTCAGCAGAGGATGATTAAACAAGTGCACAAACTGCATTAACAGCTTCAGGTATTACTAATTATTTTGACTTCCCGTCAGTCGTCTAAAGAAGTTCTCACTGAGAATTATCAGAGGTTTAGATGTTTTATTGAAAATAAAACAAATCCATTTTTGATAAAATATTTAAAGCACATTTGTCAAGAAAAGCCAAGAGAAAATGCAGTAATTTGTTAACAAGTTATGAAATAAAATATCTAGCTTCCACCAGACCGTCTTCCATATTCAACTTAAGAAGAATGTGTAAAACTCTTGCAGTTCACAAAGCTTACGCTACATCCTACGTCTGCCCTATTCGGCTTACAGAAAAAGTGTAACTGAAGCGACGCCAGCTGACACTATCTTTGTAACTTGAATACAGAAGGTGGTCCGGAGGAAACTAGATATTTTACTTCATAACTTGTGTAAGGCCCGCCCAATCGGCCCAATGGCGGTTTCCCACCGGGCGGGGAAGGTTTCTTGCGCGTTCCGTCTTTTCAGCGTGGCAAAGTAGTTTAATTCCAAATAATCTCTTATCTGACTCCATGTTATCATGACCTTGAATTTAGTTTAAAATGTCAATTGATTATTGGTCATTTGTATAATAATTTAGCTTTACATTTGAATACTCTATTTAACTCTTTACTCTTATTGTTCTCGTTCATTCGGTTCTCAGAGTCGCACAGGGTCCCCGCACTGGCCATTCATTAATTATGCGGGCCCACGATCACAAACTTGCCAGTCTTGGTCATTAGACAGAGGTAATTGACTATACTATTTAGAAGGCTGCTTTCATGCTTGCTCTGTCTAAAAGTATTTGTGTAGTCCCCTTAGATCTGTATACACTTGAATTAAAGTAACACTAACTCTAGTCAGAGGTCATAACCACTATTTACAGGGAAGTCGACCAATATTACTTCTCTTATAATAGCTTTGGTTTGGTTATGCTATGGTTTTACCATGTACACTTAGCTAGAGTAACGTTACAATAAACAGAGGTAAGGCTCACCCTATTTAGGTTGGTCGATCAACATTTGTTGCCTAAACAGAAATTCCCTTTTTAGCCTTTACAGACTAAGTACACTTGAACTAATGCCAAGCGTTAGTCGGAGCTCTAAAATCACAGTTAGTGTGCCCTATGCTCCACTCAAAACTGGACTTTAGTCCGTTACTAACCTGACGCAGATTTGCGGTAACAATGGATACATCGTAATCTACTGAAGTCAATAATTTCAGAGTAAGTCAGAATAAATCAAATGTGACAATTTATTAGTCAGGTAAATGTATCATGCCAATTACATAATCAATGCAAAGGTGATCAATACCTGGGACACCCAGCAATGAGGGCTCGTCTGAATACAGAAGCGCGCCGAGCCTTTTGCAACATTTCTTTAAATACTCAGACAAGACAAAACATCCCCCAATGTGGGGCATGAACTTACAATCAGAATTTGCATTGACTAGGGTCACAGACCTCAGGGGTTCGCACCTTGCTGTGGAACAGGAGGTAATTTGGAGATCAAAACCTTGGGAAAGGGACACACCCATGATTGCAACCAAAGTATCTCTAAAACTCTTAAAACCTTTAATACCTTTGGTTTACCTTTATGTAGACGAGACCTTTGTACCAGTTGCACTGAGACATTTCAAACGATACCAAACATTGTATAGCATTCTTTGATGATTGTTCACATTAAACCAGATAGATTTTGGGTGAATTCTAGGTCATCTCTGTATGTAGAGAGAAGAGATGGGGGGAGAGGGTGAAGGGAGTGAAATGTAGATTAAGGCAGATGCTGAGGTGTGATTGACTCAGTGTGACTGCGTCTCGGGTGGGGATGCTATTTTCCAAGAGAGAGTTCAAATGGTAATTTTCTTTGTTTTCTCAAAGAGTAGCCCTTTTGGTCCAGGCACTCTGGCATCAGTCTTACACTTGTTAAATATGGATTTTTTTTTTTTTTACACAAATGCATCAGTTAGATTCAGAAGGCCTTTGTTATCCCCTCGGAGTCGTGTGGAGTACGTTTATGATGGATGGAAGTGGATGGAAGCACTTTCTTCAGCTCATACTTGTGGGTCCTGTTCACTGCCATTATGAAGCTTGATGCGTTGGGATATTTATTATATCTCAGAGAGTGTTTGTCAGACAGAAGAAAGTCATATACACCTAAGATGACTTGAAGGTGAGTAAAGCTTGAGCTAATTTTCATTTGAAAGTGAAGTTTTATTTAGCTTGTTTGCTGTGCACCCTGTGGGGGGTAATTGAGAATGAATGAAGGGAAGTCACATGAGAGGAGACAGTGCCTCCATCACGCTTTGATTGGATGAGATCGACTGGTCATGATTGGTTAGCGTGATTGTTTTCGTGCGCATTTTCATCAGCCTAAATCAAAGTACACATTACACAGAGTGATCAGAGAGACGACTCCTTATGCTTTTGAATCGCTCTTGCTGTACTTCGACGTCAAACACTGATCGGTCTGTGCGGCACTGCTTCAAGCCAAACAATAATATTGATGGCATTAATAGGAAAAATAATTAAAACGTTTCACTGCTTTGTGTCACATCAAATTAAAACTTGAAATTTTCTGAAAACATGATGGCTGTGGGGTTTTAGAGAGCAATCAGCTTGGGGAAATAAAAGGTACATCTTTGTGTCTGTGACCAGTTTATACAAGCTTGATAACAGCTGAAGTTGACTATTAAAAAGAAAAGTGGAACATTAGCTCACAAATAATATATAGTTTAAATTGTTACTGCTTTTAGTTATTATTTTGGAATAAATGTAAAAATACTTAAACTATCTTGATGAAATTTATACTTGGTTTTAATAAAAACACTTTAGTATAATGGTCCGCCATTAATAAGTAAGGACTAATGAGTAGATCTACATTAACACTTCAGCTACTACTATTAACTAATATAGAAACAAACTTAACTAATCAGTAAGTAATATCAAATTTAGAAGATAGTTCCTTATTAGCTAATCTATAATTACCTATTGAGATTACCATCATTAATAACTATTAACTAACGGAAAATCGTAAAGAACATTATTGTGTGTCTGAGATGTAATCAGTCATCATTTTTACTCTGAATATAGTCATAAAATGCATCAATAAATTACTTAATTTTTACCTAGTCCCTATGCAGGAACTCCTAGTGATCAGGACCATTATTTTAAAGTGAAAAAAACATCTTTTTCACTTTAAAATAATGGTCCTGATCACTAGTAGTTCTTGAAGAATAACTAAGTACTTGAGTTATTAGTGATGCATTTTATGACCACGTTGAGAGTAAAAAAGGAAAATCTTCAAGAACTACTAGTGATCTGGACCATTATTTTAAAGTGAAAAATATGTTTTTCACTTTAAAATAATGGTCCTGATCACTAGTAGTTCCTGCATAGTGACTAGGTAACACTTGAGTGATTAATGATGCATTTTATGACCACGTTGAGAGTAAAAAAAGACAATTGCTCACATCTCAGACACTTTAATGTTGTGATTAGTAATTAATTAGTAATTCTTTATAATTTGTCATAGTTACCTATTAGCTCTTAATGATGCCAATCTCATTCTCTAATTATAGATTAGCTAATAAGGAACTATCTTAGTCCTAAATTTGATATTACTTACTGATTAGTTAAGCTTGTTTCTACATTAGTTAATAGTAGTAGCTGAAGGGTTAATGTAGTACTACTTATTAGTCCTGCATTAATTCCTGCATATGATGGACCATTATTATAAAGTGTTACCAATAGAACATTACATAAGTCTAGTTATTGCAAAAATAGAATTGTATTTGGTCTCTATTTGTGTAATGTTTATTTAACCAGGAAAAATTAATAATAATGTACACATTTACATTTTATATTAAAAAATTGAGGATTTTGTCTCCTCATTTTAAACCACCACTACACACCAAAGGGTCAGGCGCGCAGATGACACTGGGGACGGGGGGGACATGTCCCCCCAGATTCATAGTGACCCGATCCGTCCCCCCCTACGAACGGGGCAGAGCAAGGTGACACACAATAATAATCTACACCGGTCACTATTACTTTGTAGTCACGTTCTCACTACACGCTGTTCTGCTGTCAATAAACACACGATACCTGACGTTTACGCTCTGTGTGTGTGTGTGTGTGTGTGTGTGTGCGCGCGCGTGCTTGGCTTGCTACGACTCCTGAGTGACGCCGGAGGGTTGCCAGGTTACAACAAAACCCACCCAATTGCTACTCAAAACAAGCCCAATCGCGTTTCAGGGGGACTGCTTCCCCGGTAAAAATCACATTTGGTGTTGCTTCAACCCGCGACATGAATGTAGTTAAACCATGTAGTTAAACCATAGTTAAACCATGGTAACCACAAATTAACCATGGTTTTGCTACTCTAACCGAGTTTAACCATGGTATTTGTGGTAAAACTGTGGTTATATGAATGGTAGTCAATTAGCCAAACATAATGGAAATGTTTTATCTGACCATTTAACCCATTGTACTGTATAAATTGAGTTCACTGTCATGCAAGCCACTATAAAAATAATTATAAGTAAATGTGTGTGGTGCAAGGTTTATGCAAACAACAAATAAAGGCCTACATAGACTTTTGACATCCTCTTATAGCAGGAAATCTTTTTTTTTTTTTTTTTTTTTTTTTTTTATGGAGCAACGGAGGATATAGATTCTTAAATTATGGGCTAGGATGAAAAAAAAATCGTTTGAAAGATATTTCTGTAAATTGCAACAAACTTGTAATTAACACTTAAATTTCAAATGTTTAGTTATTCTTAGACATTTGAAATAGTAGTTTTAGCCATTCATTCTCAGGAATATGTTGTATTTCACATTGTTGTGAAATTCTATAGGAGGTATAGAAAAATTATGAAATTATAACTTCGGCTGTTAATCGAAAGGTTGGTGGATCGTGCCCACCCAGGGACAAAGAGTGTTTAGCTTTCCTATAGCTCAAACAGTAGAGCATGGCGCTTGCAACGCCAAGGTCATAGTTTCGATTCCCAGGGAAAGCAAGAATTGACAAAATGTAAAATGTGTATCTTGAATGCAATGTAAGTCGCTTTGGATAAAAATGTCTGCCGAATGTTGAGCACAAGTTAAAGCCCAAATTACGCCAAATAACTAATTGAGTTTAAATCATTTGCTGACAGCTTGGTCCCCCCCAGTTACAAATTCCTATCTGCGCCCCTGCAAAGGGTTGAAACAACTTTTGGTTCAGCAGCTGTAACTCACTGAAGTTTTCATTCAGATTGCTCAAACTTTTATGCAAAGTTCACACATTTCTTTACTACAAAAGGCACCCATTCAATACTCTGCAGGATTTGTGTGTAAATTATTCTATAAGAAAACTTCATTAACAGTATTTATGCTTAATATATACTCCACTCCAGTGTAACTGTGGAAAGATCATGCAAGTCTAACAAGAAAACAGTCATGTTTGTGTGTCTGTGTGTGAATATTGTCAGTCAAATGAATGTGGTTCAGGCTCTGTGGGCCAGAAAATGCACAATACACATTTTACCCACACTTCCTTTGGCTTTGAGTTGGCTTCATACAGACACAGAAGTTTTCACTGTCTGAGGTCTCAGAAACTTCAACCACTGGGTTTCAACATTTTCTTCTCAACTGATCTGACAGACTTGCCCTTCTTTGAAACCACATCAGTTCCTGTTTTAAACACTGACAGACACAGCTCTATCTGTCTAATGAGTCACTGGAGACAAGATGAAGATTCAAATTCAAATTTATTTATAAAGCACTTAATAAAACAATAACGTTGATCATAGTGCTGTACAAACAGTAACACAAGAAGAAGACAACTTTTAAAAAAAGGATCACTTCCATATAATTATATAAGTAATATAAAAAGAAACCTTAAATAGACAGTCAAAATACATCTTAACTAGGATCAGAAGAGGCATATGATACTAGCAACCTCCTCACTTATCTATGATCGAACGCTATCATAAAAAAATATATATATATATATATATATATGTTTTGAAGTGGCTTTTAAACTGACCGAGCATCGGTATGTCCCTAATATATAACGGCAGGCTGTTCCATAATTTAGGGGCAGCGACTGCAAACCTCTCTGGATTTCATCTTAGACCGGGAAACAACAAGACGTTTCTGTGAATGAGATCGTAGGGATCTTACTGGCTTTTGTTCCTGAATTAGATCAGCAATATGAGATGGAGCCATGAAGAGATTTAAATGCAAAAAATACAATTTTAAAATGAATCCTAAAAGAAACAGGCAGCCAATGCAAGGATTTTAACACCGGGGTAATATGATCTAATTCACCAGTGCCTGTGAGCATTCTTGCAGTCGCATTTTGGACCATCTGCAGTCTGTCTAAGACTTTATTTTGAGCACCTTAATATAGGGAATTGCAGTAATGTGATCTTGAGACGCTAAATGCATGAATAACTTTTTCCAAATCTTTCTGGGATAAAAAAGGCTTAATCTTAGAGATCATACTCAATCTGAGAAAAACTCACTCAATTTCATTTATCTGCTTGTCAAATTTTAGTGCGCTATCGCAAGTCATCCTCAAATTTTTTACATGTTTTTATTTTATTTAGCATTTTTTACCTGATGTTTCCTAAAGAGGAACCCTATTGCAGTTTATTACAAAACGAAAAGTGAAATCAATACAAGAAAACAGAACAATGATTTGAACAAGAACCACAACAGAATTCACCAACAGCGGGTTACATGAACAAAGCTAGACAAAAGAAACAGTGGAAACATGAGGGCTATATATACACATATGAACTAATGACTAACATGAAACACCTGAACACAATGAACCAAAGAACGTGACACATGAAACAAGGGAACCAATCAGAACATGACACATGAGACTAGGGAATCACATGACAAAACCAGGAAACAAAGGAAAGATGAAGATGAAACAAAACCCAAAACAGATGTGACATTTCCCCATCTAAGAGCGATTCCAGACTCCTAACCGAACATGAAAATTGAAAATAAACCAGAACACAAAAAGTCGAGGAGGAGGATGGAGGGACTGTGAAGAGGAAACTGGACCTGGATCATGGCATGGTGGAGGGTCTTAGATTATCTGCTTTAAAACAGGAATAAAATGTATTTTTGTGAAGAAAATTATTAGAAAAGTCATAATTATCATTGATGGAGATGACATGTACCCTAAATTGTAGAAAGACTCATTTAACAGAGACTGAGAGTGAAAGAGGAAGTGCTGTAGAGAGAGAAACTGGTGTGAAGAGAAGCTCACGTCAGATCTTGTTTTCAGACCATTTCTAAAAGATTTCTCAAAACTATCAACACTTTTCTTGTGTTTCACAACCATCAACACATATTCAGCACTTGACACCATGTGTTCATGTTCAGTAGCGTTAAAAACCATCACAACATCAACCAGCAGTTCTCATGTGAACACTAGTATGCAACAGTTTCACACGCCAGTCTGAACCACAGGACGTAAAAATAATCATGTGTGAAATCTGTACAATAGAAATGCATGTTCAAGAACTGTTTAAAATTGTATAGTTATATTATTTTTTTCTCTCCAAACTTACTCTAATCATTTCTGTAGATTACAGGAGTTTTATGCTGCAAAGTTCAAACTATTGAGAGATTAAAGCTTGATTGATTACAGTCAGAGGTCACGATTCTTCTGCTTTTATGTGACAGCACAATATTTTAAAAAGGCTGTTTCTTTATTAAAAAAGAAATCAAATAGTTAAAATATTAAATGTTGCAGCAATACAAGTCAGGAGATTTACACTAAAATAAGGAATATATTATAAATGACAGTGTGTTCATGTGGTTATAATGTGAAACATGCGAATATCACACAAGCCTTACATTGTAAAGGATGGCACTATATTGTATAAAGCAGAACAAAATAAAAATATTAAACTTTCACTAATAATACTGAAAACTACTGAAATATGCTGATAGAAATACACTGTAAAAGTGTGAAAAAACAGCCAAACAGTAACACATCGTTTTCCATTAAAACAGTAATATATGATAGAAAACAATGTATTCTGGGTAAATTTTGTTGTTTTTGATAAAGTCTACTGAAATGTAACTGAATTATCAGCGTTCAGAATCGACACTCGCCGTTTCCACCTGGTATTAAGATGCGTTTCGGTCGATCGGATCACAACCGGACGACTCTAAATACAGGTATAAACGGGTTTAAGTGTATTAAATTTGACAGGTCAGTATTTGTAAAGCAGTTTTCACAACACTGTTATTGAAGCAGCTTCACAACGAACAAACCCTCAGTGATCAAAGACAAATGTGAAATCACATAATATTAATGATTATTTGACTGATTTGTTGATCAATTAAATATAATGATGATTATGACTTCTAATAAATCAGTCATATGTTTTACCTCTCATTCTGCAGCATTTGTAAATCAGCACGACTGTCACGAGCAGATATGGACAAGCTGCCAGTGCAGAACTGAGTATGTTGAGGACAGAGATCTGAGAGTCTGAATGAGACGCTGAAAAAAGAGAAAATATATCATGAAATATATCTGAACGAGGACATATGAAGACATAAATCACTCACAGTTTCATTGACTCTCACCTCTGACTGAGATCCAGCTCTTGAGAGACTCTCCTCTCTTTGGGTGTTTGCAGTAGTAGAAACCCTCATGTGACTTTGAGACAGTAGAGATGATCATCTCTGTAGTTTGACTCTGGATGAGTGATTCATCTTTATAGAAATCAGCTCTGAGGATTGATGGGGTTGGAAACTTATTTAAACAGCGTAGAGTCAGAGTATCTCCTTCAGTCACAGGATGAACAGGACTCTCCAGAATCACATCAGCTACAGAAACACAGGAAACATGGGCTGATTGAATAAAGAGTAAGATTATATGAACAGATTTCCATATTTTCTGACAAAACTAGATTTTTATCACAACTTGTGCATTAAGGTTTTTTTGTTGGTTTGCTTGTTTGTTTTTTGCCAATTGATCCTTCCTGTTCTTGTTAAAGGGCACTTATTATGCTCCTTTTTACCAGATTTAAAATAAATCTCTGACGTCCCCAGAGCTGCGTGATCTTTCAGTGTCTGTTCCATAACAGAAGTATTTATCTCAGTCAGACTCAGAAACAGACCTGAATGTGTTCCTGTTGTTGACTAAAAACTCTTCTTGAAACTTCTTTATACTATCACATGCTGCGTTCCAATTCGCCTACTTATACTACGCCCTAAAAGTATGTACTCTTTTTGTGAACAAAAAGTACTTACTTTTGAGTGTGTAGCAAAAGAGTAGACAAGCTTTGGGACATACTAACACGTCATACAATCGCGTCAATTCTCTCATTCGCATCCTGTCACCGTAAACTGGCCTGTCAATCATCTTACATCCTCCACATTTCATTTAGTTAATTTCCTACCGTATCGGAGAGAAATGCAGCACGTTGATCTGCAGTCGCGGGTCTTTCATGTGGAGAACTGTCCTCATATTTATGCATAATGATGCATTTAAAAGTTAATGGCCATTCGGATCTTTATAAAAGTCCACATTGGTATTTGCAGATGAAAAATAACACGGGTAACATTAAATATATATTTTCTATCAGGTTAAAATGATTATTAGTCACTCAAATCTCTCAGCGTCGATCGCGCGTATCCGCCATGTTTTGTAGTTTTTTAACACTTTTTACTTTTTATACTACGTGTTTGTAGTTCTGTACTGAATCCTCGTCCAATGCGCAATGGGTTGTGGGCAATATTAGCCTTTATAGTGTGCACGGATCCACACTTCGAAAATCTACCGGAAATAGTAGACCATCCGGGGACTTTTGGCATACTCTTTTCAACATACTATGCTTTGGGACACACTTATTTTAATCTCACATACTATTTAGGATGGATAGTATGGACATTGGAACGCAGGGATAGTCACCGCCTTGTCCCGTTTGCTTTGTTTGTCATGTGCTTCTCTGTTCCCGCCACTCATCATTCACCATGGACACTGATTACCTTCACAGCTGTTTGTCATTTGTATTGTGTATTTAATTTCCTGCCTGAGTTCAGTTCTTGGTCCGGTATTGTCTTTAGTATGTTTGTGTTGCTACCTTCTTCCCTGTTCTGTTGGATCTTCATACATTAAACTACGTTGTTAATATTGTACTCGTCTTCCTCGTCTGCCTTCATTGTAACAAAGCCTGACAGAATACCAGTTGACGTCACAGAGGCACAATAATTTGCATACGACTGCCTCTGGAGCAAGACAACAACACCTACTTTTACATCATCGCATCATTGTCCCCGTCCACTGATGTTCAGGCCATGAGCGAGTGGATCCAAAGCTGTTTACGATAAGATTATAATAACAAGATTGTGATGCCATGTGCTGTTCCTGGCTGTGGCTCTAGTCACGTCAGTGCTGATTTGAGTGTTTGGACTGTAAGTTGACCAGAGACTGTTTTGAGAACAAGTCATAAAATGACACTGGCTTTGCTCAAAAACTTTTGCTCAAAGATCAGGAATCAACTGTTCTGGAATCAGCAAGGACCCCGCAAACTCTATGTAACGTATTTAATTTTTAAACCGGTAATGACAGTTAAATTCATAATGAATAATCCTAATATTTTTACTACAAAGAACGCTCTTTATAATGGCTGAAGCTGTCGATCACAAGGTGCAAGTTTATCTGGACACAAAACTCCTGTTATAGTGACACTCTTACACTACACAATGAATCTCTTACTGTATTTACATCATGTTCGCATTGTTAGTTTGTGAAAGCATTTCATAAGAGTGCAGAAATTGTCATCTGATCAAGGTTAATAACTGCAACCTTCTATGTAACAGGATCTAAATTTAATGCAATAATCAACACCTTTCATGATTTGTTCATCTCCACAGTAAAAGTATTTGAAAGGATTCCACATGTAATACTTATTTCAATTGCAAAGATGTCAGCCAATCACAGCAGTGGGCGTTTACACTGAAGTCTCACAGCAGACACGCCCCTTCAAACAGAGTTCAAATCAGAGGACTAAAATCAGCCATTTATTTCTAAATTATGACAATTATTTGATGTAAAAATCATATTAACATTATAAGTGCACCTCAGAAAACATAAAATAGTTTAAAAAATCAATTTCATGACCCCTTTAATTTCACAGACACTGTATGAAACATTACAGGGTCAAAAAGGCCGACATTCACATGGCATAATATAAAGATTTAAAAGACAATAAAGGTTCAAACCCACAATCTTTGTGTTAATAATCTAGAGCTCGAGCCACAGTGTCACACCACCAACATCTACACCAGCAGTCAAAGAGACACACCGTTCAACAAAGTGTTTACATGAACACTAAAAATCATCTACAGTAGATTATAGAGTTGATAAATTGGTATCATTTCTGACCAGTAGGTGATGCTGTCACCAAACCTGCCATCTCTGCTCAGATAAATGGACCGACAAAGATTTATTCCAAAAGAATTAAAAGAAAATCTTTGTTTTGGAGGATTGGTGGAAAAGAGGTGTTTGTTGAACATGATGGATAAGAATGAATGTTTCTGGAGTTATAGTGATTTCTTCACCCAATTCAATTTTAATTGTTAGAAAAAATATTAAGAAAGTTAAGTGTTACTTTACTGATGATTAGTATGTTAAAGGGGGTTTTAACATATTTCATCATTCCCAAGATATTTGATCATAATTTAGGCAAAATAAGTGATATTTGTAAGGAGTGAACACTAATAAGGGCTCACTGTCACCCATTGGCCTTAGGAAAACAGTGAACAGTGGGATACATGCATGTCTGCGAGTAAATTCAAGGGAAATATGGCAAAGTCATTTCAAAGTACCACATTTCCTGTTGCCAGCAGGTGGCGCTATGACTAACTGAATATTGGCATATAGATGTCTAAGTGTCACTTTACTGATTATTAGTATGATAAAGGGGGTTTTAACATATTTCATCATTCCCAAGATATCTGATCATAATTTAGGCAAAATAAGTGATATTTGTAAGGAATAAGATTATAAGGAATTGTCTTGTGCAGGAAAGATATCCTGATCATATAAGAAGAGATTACAGTTTTCAACATCTCAGTAAGAAATCAGTAAAGGAATTCAGAAGAAAATATCTTTTATTTACCATTCCTAAAAAAAAAAAAAAAGGAAAAGTGCATTTTAAAATGATGAGTGATATTTATCCAGCTAAGATTTAATGTGGATTCAACACTTGCCAGATTTGTAATAATGATATTAAAACTGTTGATCATTCATTTTACAATGTAATTTGATTAATATCTTTTGGACTATCTTTTCGCAGCTTAATGTCTTTAAAAAGAGCTATTTATAGTTATAAAGGCAGGAAATTATTTGATTTGTCACCATGGAAACCGTTTCACTGTTTGTATCACTGCAGCATTTCTCACAGCGAGTGTCATGATGGACGAGAAAACCCACAATAATTTTACAAATACTGTTGTTGTGTCACAGAAGTTTTTTTTTTTTTTTTTAAGGTGAGAATGTAGATATTTAGAACCGAAATATGAGACTTATAAACAAGGCGTCTATTTGACAACTTGTTCAGATGTATTCAGAGATGCAAAATGTAAATAATAGTTTTTTACAATCATTTTGCTACTATTTTCAGAACCTTGATGTCATTTTTCACAATTCTAGACACAAAACTCACAACCAATGATCAAAATGCACATTTTTCAAAACTCTAACCCTTTTCTCAATTGCTTGGATACAATACACTGTAACAGTTCTGTCACATTAGTCCCAGTAGATTACCTTATGTTATAGCTAACCCAATCAGTAGGGGGCGATCTGGAGTCTGAGTTGGCTGACTGCCTAAAAGGGCTAGAGAAGAAGTATTGGGCAGGAAGTAGTGTGCTAAGCACATTGGATGTCTTCTCACCTTTGTTTGCGCCCTGATTTGAGGAACAACTTGTTCCTATTCTCAAATGTAAGTAAGCATCTGTCTATGTATGTATGTAGGGTCTGTAAATATGATTTTGTTGGGGCTTAGCATCAGACACATGTTTGTTTATTGTTTGTTTATATGTAGAGGGTTTCTTGTGTGCAAGGATCAGCTCAATTTCAAACAGGACCTAGACCAAAGGGACTAAGTGTCTTTGTTCATCTAACAACCATCTGCTAACCATCTCATTGACTGTGGTCAACGACTGATGAATTTGCTGATCTGGATTTATTTCACTTCACTTAAAGGGATAGTTCACCCAAAAATGAAAATTTGATGTTTATCTGCTTACCCCCAGTGCATCCAAGATGTAGGTGACATTTTTTCTTCAGTCGATCACAAATGATGATTTTTAACTGCAACCGCTGCCCTCTGTCATTCAAATAATAGCAGTGATTGGGAATTTCATCTATAAGAGTGAATAAACCTTGCTTAGACAAATCCAAATGAAACCCTGCGGCTCGTGACGACACATTAATGTCCTAAGACACGAAACGATCGGTTTGTGAGAGAAACCGAACATTATTTATATCATTTTTTACCTCTAATACACCACTATGTCCAACTCTGTTCAGCTTCCGGCTAGTGAGGTCTGATCGCGCTCTGACAACGGAAGTGATGTCTAGCTCTCATTGAAGTATATGGGCGAGACATCACTTCCGTCATCACAACGCGTTTTTTGACCTCACTAACAGGAAGCTGAACGGAGTTGGACATAGTGGTGTATTAGAGGTAAAAAATTATATAAATAATGTTCGGTTTCTCTCACAAACCGATCGTTTCGTGTCTTAGGACATTAATGTGTCGTCACGAGCCGCAGGGTTTCATTTGGATTTATCTAAGCAAGGTTTATTCACTCTTATAGATGAAATTCCCAATCACTGCTATTATTTGAATGACAGAGGGCAGCGGTTGCAGTTAAAAATCATAATTTGTGATCGACTGAAGAAAAAATGTCATCTACATCTTGGATGCACTGGGGGTAAGCAGATAAACATCAAATTTTCATTTTTGGGTGAACTATCCCTTTAAGGACTTTTGTCTCACATGTTCACCTTTGAGGACTGATCTGTGGCTGGATAATACTTATTGCTGTACCTATGAACTGATGGACTTTCCAACTGATGGTGTTTCTTAGACTGTGGTGCTGGAATAGACTTGTTGATGCTGATGTATTGCTCGCAATATGCATTGAATACACATGGGTCGTAGAAAGGTAGCAGTCTGTGTGGTCCCTCAGTTTATTTATGTAGCATCAAAAAGCTAGGTGTTACAACACTTAAAACTTAGATCATTCGTTCATTCAACAAAAATCACCTGTTCAATATGACACAACTTAACACCAAATTACTACTATTTCAAAAGGCAATTCACACATTACATTTCAAATGAGTGTCTGTTCATTTCCTTACAATGATCTAACTATTAATTGATACAACTGTTCAAAATAAGTAACTGTTGCATTACTCTTAATGCATAGTTGTATGGAAACAGAAAAACAATCTTCCATGTTTACTGTAAATCATGAAAGTTTCAGGTTAATGAGATTCATTGTCACCAATTAGCGTGGAGCATGAACCAATTAGACTACAATATCCATGGATGTAGCCTAATTTTTTATCATAATGCTTCATCAGACACTGTATGATATGTGACCCGATCTGGCGAAATGAGTCGGAAGTCGCAACGTTCTATTTTAAGATATGGGCCGATAATGTGGAAAAACAATGAAAAAATCCTTTTTTTTTTTTTTTTTTTTAAGCTAATTTCAAAGAACAGACTTTCAAAAATAATCTCCCAAAGTTTCGTAGTCCAGATAACTGAGTAAAGGTATATAAATGGCTATTAAATTTGACATGGTTTTACTAAATTCGCTGGAAATGAACTTCTCAACTCCTCTCGTCACTTATGAGCATTTCCCGGTATCCCCTGAAACGTCACTATCTCTGCTCTACAAATATGGTGTTACACGTTGTATAGAACCAATCAAAAGGCTTAGAAATGTAAACACACTGACCTAAAAGCTGATTTTTAACAATGGGAAGCCCCGTTTCGACTGACAGGCACGCGATCGGTCCAGCCATCCTCCTGTCAGACTAGCGCGCCTTATAAAATAAAACTCCCATTTGCGTGTCTCTCTTTAAAAGCCAATAAAAATTGAATCCATATAGGTAGCACAAATTCTTTTTGCATACAAAACCAGAGACTTTAAACTTTCATATCAAGCCTCCAACATGCTTCTGTTGCGTTGTTTTCACCCTCTAATGAGTCTGAGTAATATGCGTTTACAACAAAAATAGCACAGCCGCTAACTGAATACAAGTATGTATAATTCACATGCTCATAACTTCATGAAAAAATGCACAGATCATAAAAATCGCACATCAATATTTAAAGCAGATTCTCAAGATTAAAATGAATCCAAAATCAATATAATATTGCATTGATCACAAGATATTACTCACAAAATGATTTAACATACTTGGCTAAAAACATGTCTCTCATCTCTCCGGGATGCAGTCTGTATCCAATGTTCCCGGACCCATCCATGTTCGTTTTCCAACGTGGAATAACACATAATAGATATCATTTTAAAGCTTAGAAGCTCATCTTTTTGCATCTAACCATTTTGAAAAACTCCTAACGAGTGCTGAGAAGTGCCTCTAAACCGGAGTTTACCGCCCGTTGGCGCCACCTGGCTGCGGAAAAAATGAACAATTTTTCAAACTATTCTTTATAATATCAACACGAAATTTGAACCAGATGTAGCTCACATATAGGAGAGCATCACCAAAAAAGAATTTTTTTAGCGATCTTATTGTGTTCCTGAGTTATTCCATGTCAAATAAAAAAAGAAAAATTATTAAAAAAAATCATATTTTTTTTGTCTTTTATCAGCTGTTTCTCAGCAAGAAAATGTCCAAATGTAATATAATTACATTTATATATATATTTTAATATATTTTATTAAAATTTAAAATGTTTTGTATCAACTGATACCTACCTTTTGACTCTCCTTGCTAGAGTTTTGGAGTTATGAGTCCTTACTTTTGTGTGTGTCGCTCAGACAAAAAAAAAAAAAGAACTCTAAAAAAGCCTTCAGGTCTTAAAGGGTTAATTCAAATAAATACTTTAAAATAATTTGAGCTTCAGCATGGTTTAATAGCGCATATATATATAATATAATATAATATAATATAATATAATATAATATAATATAATATAATATAATATAATATAATATAATATAATATAATATAATATAATATAAATATAAAAATGTCTTTGGTCAAATTAAGCTGTAAAATAAATAGTTTATCCCTTTAAATGCAATGGATTTTGAAAGATATCAACAAAAAAACGGGCAAAAAACTTTAAAAGCGATTTTCTCAGGTTTTCAATTTGAAAAAGAGGACAGACAACCATAATTAAAATGGGTATATCTTTAAAACCATTCAAGGTATGGTTTGACTAGGATATCATTTTAAAGCTTATTGTCTCATCTTTCTATTGATACCAAAATCTCAATTTTGAAATTTGGGTCACTGTGACTCATTTTGCTGGATCAGGTCACATATCACAAAATATCTTAAAGTTCTTAAATCAAGAAGCATTTTCTTGACAAGTAAAAATTATTTTCTTGTTTTCAGGAAAAACTTACTTAATTTTGACTTATATTTCCTGAAAACAAGAAAATAATTTTTACTTGTCAAGAAAATGCTTCTTGATTTAAGAACTTTAAGATATTTTGACTAGAAACAAGACAAAAACTCTCAGTAAGAACAGCATGTTTTGCAGTGCTCCTGTTTTGTTTCTTACAGTACAAACAAGCAAGTTGAGAAACACTGCATTTGATGTTTTACAGCACTGTCTTTTCTTTTCTATTTCATAGCTAATTATTATGCTTTGATTCAAATAAAGCTATGTTGTGATTGTACTGTAGTGTTTTGTATCAATATATTACAAACTTTGTTCAATGATTCTGTGTCTGTATATTCTCTCTTCTACTGCAGTACTTTTACAGGGTACATGTAGTTCCATAATGAAACCTGTATCACCTATTTTGTTCTACAATATTTAATGATTGAACAATGACACAGTGAAACTATCGGTTGCTTGTGTGTTGGTGATCTATAGTTATGTTTCAATGGTATTTCACAGTAAATTTGTGTTTTGAACCAATGATTGTGCAAGTGCAAGATTGCTTTAAAGATGTGAATGAACAATGCTATGTTTTGAACATTAGACAGCCTGTGTTATAAGTGATAACCGTTTTGAGTTTTGTGTCAAGAGTTTTGAAAAATGACATCAAGGTTCTGAAAATAATAGCAAAGTGATTGTAAAAAACTGTAATAATAAGATAAAATAAAATAAGAAAATATCATCAATACATCATGACTACTTTTATGGTGTTATTTGGTAATGGATGTGAAAAATCCAGCGAACTTTGAGACTTGATTTGAAGATCATGTGAGACAATTTTGATTAAAGAAAAAAGTATCTTAATGTGAAGAAGCAAATCTCTCATTAATAACATGATAAACTTGTGTGTGTTTATGAAGAGATGATCAAACTCACCTGATACTCTCAGTGTAACTGCATCACTGCACTTTATCATGAACTATATCTGAACGAGGACATATGAAGACATAAATCACTCACAGTTTCATTGACTCTCACCTCTGACTGAGATCCAGCTCTTGAGCGACTCTCCAATCTCTGGGTGTTTGCAGTAGTAGAAACCCTCATGTGACTTTGAGACATTAGAGATGATCATCTCTGTAGTTTGACTCTGGATGAGTGATTCATCTTTATAGAAATCAGCTCTGAGGATTGATGGGGTTGAAAACTGATCTAAACAGCGTAGAGTCAGAGTATCTCCTTCAGTCACAGGATGAACAGGACTCTCCAGAATCACATCAGCTGCATCAGCTACAGAAACACAGGAAACGTGCTGATTGAATAAAGAGTAAGATTATATGAGCAATAATGTAACATAAAAAAATAGATTTCTAGATTTTCTGACAAATCTACATTTTTATTATTTTTATTTTTATTTTTTTATTTTTTGCCCATTGATGCTTCCTGTTTTTGTTTAAGGGCACTTATTATGCCCTTTTTACAAGATTTAAAATTAGTCTCTGGTGTCCCCCGATTGTGTATGTGAAGTTTTAGCTCAAAATGCCCCACAGATAACTTTCATTGCATGTTAAAATTGCCACTTAGGTATAAGCAAAAACATGCCGTTTTAGTGTGTGTCCCTTTAAATGCAAATGAGCTGCTGCACCCGGTCTAAGAGGGCGGAGCTTCATGAGCTTAATGGACACACTAATAATGTCAGAAACTGTCAGTAACTGTTCAGCCTGAACCAGATTCAGACAATAATGCCTACAGAGCCAGAGAATATATGCTGCATGGCGATTGAAAAGGTTTAGTTAATTTATAACCATAATTAAACTAATGCTGCCATCTTGCTTTTATCCGCTACTAGTATAAACCTGTTGTAGCGAACCCTGTCCAAATGATGACCAAAATGTTTTCGCTCCAGAAAATCACTGTAAGAACTTAATAAAACACAATAGAAGTGTGCATTAAAGTCATATCCATAAACTCTCTCTCTCTCTCTCTCTTGCATTATCATTAACACACCCAGCGATTTACACAGAAACACTCATTTCAATTAACAATAAACAAATGTATACACACCGTATGCATTTTTCTGTGGGTGCTTAATAAACTGGTGAGCTTTATATCCATAAATAAACTCTGATAAACTGTAATGAAGTGTGTGCTCTCACTTTCATTGCTGCTGTATCCAGTATCACTCTGGACAAGGGTGTCATGCAGAGTTTAGCTCCAACCAATTAAACAAACCTGAATCAACTAATCAAGGTCTTCTTCAGGATTCTTGAAACTTCCAGGCAGGTGTGTTGAGGCAGTTTGGAGCTAAACTCTGCAGGACAGTGGCCTTCCAGGACCGAGCTTGGACACCCCTGCTCTGGAGACTATAAGCTGGATCATGAAGAGTTAGTACTGATCCATCCTTGAGTAACAACTTTTTAGCAAAACCTGTGTTTTGTATTGTGTCTTTGCATTGACTTTCATTCACAAAGCAGGCTGGTGTAAAATGATTTGGACAGACATAAACAAATTTAGGTATATGGGGGTACATTCCCTTCAAAAATAAAACTAATCCACTGTGTCTTCAGTCCTCTGATGTCAGGAGTACATGGAGACTGTTATAAATCAACTTTAAGAGTGAACATATTTCTGCAATGAGTGCACACCATAGCTATGGCGTAGGCTGTGTGTAGCACATGTAGCCTATGGTGTAGCCTGACATGCACCTCTTCAAAAATGTAACAATGCAGCAGAAGAGCGAGCATTTTCAACTTTCATAGGAATGAAAAGACGCTCTGTTTTAGGGGACACAAGCTGTCAAGCTGCAACAAAAGTCATTGCCTATTTGCCACCATCACTACTGAAGCTTCTCTGTTTCTTCTGACAACGTACATGACAAGCTGCTTCTTCTTCGGCTTTTGCCTTGATACTCAACATGACCGCAGACACTGCCTACTAGTGGTCTGCATGTTTGCAGATCGACACAGACAACGACGCAGAAGTATAAATGAAAACCGACACATAACCCACAGTGCAGAGGCATATATCATCCTTTTCATCCGACAACAAAACACCTCAAACTCTTATGAGACATTCTTGTCACTACAGCTGCTCCGGTTTAGAGAAAATGCCGGACTGTGTAAAACTCGCTCAGGGCGAATCTATGCTAATACACCAGAGTCTGTCAGCAGTCGTGCAAAGTGATGTAACTTTGAACAAAATCTGCAAATGGCTGTTCTGAGACACTGCTTATGATTTATGGAAATTAAAAAAAATAGAGTGGGTGGATTTTTATCATTATAGGTTGGTTGTGTACACACACCGCCGACAAACTTTTATGTTCAAAGTGAATTTTGCATTATATGTGCCCTTTAAATCAACCTGCTTCATGCATTGACTGTAAACTGCCAGTGAAATGAACAAATACAGAAACACAGACTCACGTTGTACAGTGATATTAACAGGATGAGATTTCTCTCCAGATTCAGACTGACACCAGTACACTCCAGTGTGTGATGGATAAGTGTAGCTGATTGTACATGTAGATCCTGTTTGTGATCCTGAGAGTATTGATGAATAATCTTCCAGCCCCTGACTGTCGGTGTATCTTCTGACTGTCCATCCATCAGAGTTACTCTGGTCCTCACAGCTCAGAGAGAGAGAGTCATATGTGAAGTGTTGAGTTCTGCTGGGACTGATGATCAGAGACACTGGAGGAGAAACACCTGACAACACAATTACAGCTGTAATTTTTCAGATTTGAAATTAATGAATAATTACACAGGGACAAATGAGTAATGCATTAATAATACATAACTCTAAAGCAACTACTACTTATTTGTATCAGAATTCTAAAGTTAAAATCATGGTGACCCACTAGTAATCACTCAAATGTTACATTTCCTTCTAAAGGAATTATTAATTATTTGGATCAGTATTCTAAAGCGAAGTTCATGGTAACCCACTAGTATTTAAGTGTTACCAAATAAATCAGAAGGAATTATTTACAAAAATGTACAAAAACCTCAAAAGATTACTATGACTAGTTACTATTCAACCCAACTCAGTTTTATTTATATAGCACCAATAAAAACAACAATTGTTGAGCAGGGTGCTGTACAGTATAACACACTAACACCATGAACCACATAAATTACAGCGCAAAACAAACCAGACACAGCACACATCAACGACAATTAAAAGCCAGAGAAAGAAGATGGGTTTTGAGTTTTGTTTTAAACTCATGTAGTGTAGAGACAGTTATAATAAAACAGGTAAAATATTCCAGAGTTTTGGTTACTAGACAGTTTTCATGTTTCTCACTTTAAAATACTGATCCAAATAACTAGTAATTCCTTCTAAAGGATTTGGTAATACTTCAGTCCTTACTAGTGATCTTCACTTTAGAATTAATTATACATTATGCATTATTCACATTAATTATGAGCCTGTATATAGTAGTTCTTATAAAAAAATAGTAGTTATTGATTATCTAATAACTGATAACTGATCACTATTACTTACTAATTCATTAATCAGAGTTTATTGTTAGTTAATAGTAGTTACTAGAGTGTTAATAATGCATTACTCATTTGTTCCTGAGTAAATATTCATTAATGAAGGATCAGTATTCTAATTCCAAAGTTTCTTTACTAAAGTTTAATCAATTGTTTAAATCTGCATCAACTCACCAGTGACCCACAGTAGTTGTTTGTTGCTGTACAATGTTTTATAGGCTGTTTTTTCTGCTTTACACACATAAACTCCAGTGTGATTTACAGTAGCAGAACTGACAGTGTATTTTCCTCCAGATCCTCTGCTGCTGTCTGAGAGCAGCTTATAACGATCACTGATGTCTGTAAAATAAGAGAATGTGTAGATTTCACTTTAAAGTGGAACTTCAATGATTTAAACACACTTTGAATTGTTATAATGTTGGTAGTAAATGTAAATGAACAGTGTTTACTTATTCTCTGTGTTTCCTGGACAGAGTTATTCATATTTATTTGTCAGCAAAAGTCCACCAGATGAGGCATTTTACAAATGAGACTTCTGACATCTTCAGGGCTTTTGTGAAAACTATAGATTATATTTGTGAAAACTATAGATTATATTTGTGAAAACTATAGAGTACACTTCTGTATTTTTGTATCCTCACTCATGGACAGTCGGATCAACAGAGGTTTATTATCACTGATTGTAACTCACTCCTGCTAAACATTTACTCTCTGAATTCTTGCACCTGGGAACAATACAAGTCTACATGCCCTGTCTCTATTGTTTGGATTCAGAAATCAAGCGTAACTTTAGTTCTGGCAGGTCACGTCAGTCAAACTCGCATCAGCTGACTCCCAGGTGACTCACATCTACCTATACGAATACGACACCTATCACAGCATATCATATATAAGCTCTTCAGCATTATCAGCAGCAGCTATTGCAGTTCTCAGGAGCTAATTACCCTCCTCCATCCCCAGCTCCTCCTCTCGTCAGTCAGGATTGGCCTTATGATTCCCTTGTATCAAGACTCAGCATTCTTGAAATATGTGTTAAATTATTGACATTAATTATATCTGCATATGTTGGTTCTGTTCTGTTTACCTCATAGGGGGGTTATTGCTGCTCTTCCTGCTCTTATCCATGCATGAATGTGCAGAGAGTTCATGACCAGAACAGAATCATACCACCAATACAAACTCTATCAATAATATTTGATGATAGTGGTCCTGACAGAAATATTAATATTTCAGACTTGAATAAAATCATCCAATTCAGATGAAACAACATGAAGCACATCACTGACCTGATGAGAGAGTTACAGTGAACCAGCTGAATATCCAGCCTGTAGAGGAGCTGTTAACCTCACAGATCAGAGTCACTGGATCTCCTTCAGTCAACCACTTCTGAGGAGAAACACTTAACTGGACTTTATCTGAAATAGAGAAATGAAAGGTGCAAAGATCACCCTATGTGTGGTTCAAACCCTCATCCTTTAGGTTAGAAGCTCTGAGCTCAAAGCAGGGTTTCACACCACCTTCATCTACACCAGCAGTCAAAGAGACACACAGTATCAGATAACAAAGTGTTGAACATTGTTGTTGTAGATCAAAGCACTAGGTGGTTTCTGTAGAGTTATTAATATTCAAGACAAAGGAAATGTCAAAAGATGCTTTATTTTTTATATTCTTCATAACAAATTTTGGCCATGCAATATTTATAAGATCATTTTTATGAGTGAATGTTTTTGGTGTTTTTTGTCACACCTCAGAACTGTCTGTGTGGTTTTAGTTCACAACACATGAATCATTATATAACTTGTTTAAAAAGCTGTATTTATAATCATGACACTCATTTACACTGCTGGGGCTGGATTCATGAAAATACTCTTAAGAAATATTTCCAAGAAGTTCGTAAGAATGTTCCTTTGGGGATTTAAGACAGGTTGGAGGTTATCCTAACTTTAAGAAGTTATTTACGATGAATTTTAAGAACATTATTTCCAGAATTATGAATTCTCTCTCTCCTCTACACCTACAGCTGGTGTGTGGTGAACCACTGGTTAGAGGTGTAACGATAAACATATTCACATTGAACTGTTCAGTATGAGGCTTTCGGTTCGGTACACATTACAAACCAAACGATTCATTGGACTAATCCTATGCGATTACCAGACCAGAAATATAAGATCCTTCAATAACCAACAGGTCTGGCGTTTTCACTTTGGGTTCCCTGTAAGTTATGAGGGTGATGGCACGAGAATGGTGGATAAAAAACAACGCTATGTCAAATCTGCTACATGACAATAGGCCACACCAGCAGGAATGCTTCAAACATGTCACCTTATTTACACCGAAATCATCCCTGTGTGTCAATAACTGGAACTAGACGAAAACAAGGAGAAACACACACACTACAAGCTATCCCTGCTGCATTTATTCAAGCATTTACAACTCATTTGAACAGGGCAAAAGACGCAGCGATTGATGCATTTACAGCTGCGGATATGAGATCTTACTCTGTAGAGGAAAACGCAGGTTTTAAGAACGTTCTTAATGTAATTGAGCCCAGTTACACTGTTCCTTCACAAGCCCATTTCAGCCAGACCGTAATTCCTGATTTTTACAAAAAACAAAAGCCCACATAGAGAGCCAATTGACCAAAGCACCAGCGATTGCTCTGACAACAGACGGCTGGACGTCGAGGGCTACACAAAGCTACCTGACAGTAACGGCACATTATCTTACTGCTGAGTGGGAGATGAAAAGCCATGTTCTTCAGACACGCCCTTTTGAGAGTCACATGAGTGAAGATTTGACCAAAGGGTTGGTGGAAGTGTGGAAGTGGGAGCGAGCTAATGTAACGATTCCTGTGACTACTGGAATATAGTTAATGCTGTTGGAGCTGCTGGACTTGGGCCAAAAAAGGGTGCTTTGTACAACAACGGCCCATGTGTTGAAGACAAAACAGGAGTTGCTGCAGCTTCCTTTTCACAAACTCAGCCAAGATTTACCAACTAGATGGATGTCAAGCTATGATTGAAAGATATCTTGAGCAGCAGGCTTCAGTGTGTTCTGCAATGACATACAAAGCTGTGAAGAAAAATATTAAAGACGTGTGTCTGAAAACGACGCGAGACTGGCTGAGAATGTCATCACAGTTTTGAAACCCTGGAAAACTGTGACAACCCTTATGTGTACCGAGGCCTCTCCATGCTGTTCATGACCCATGAGCCAAGCACCAAGTCTGGTCCAAAATGGCAGAGATAAAATTGATCAGGGCAGTGGACTGTATTTCCCTAAAACTAAATTGTTCTTTTCTTTGTATTTGTTTACAACTACTACAATATTACATTTCATTTTTTTATAAGGAGCTGTTTTTGTTTTATATGTTGCTATGAAGACACCCCAGAAGATGGGTCAAGTTTAGCTCTATCATTGTTCAAAGTAAAAAATAGATCATACTTTATGATGTTAGCTTTAATAAATTTAGAAAATGGTAAAAGTCAAGGAAATTTCTCTGGCATTTCTTTATTTCTGCTGTATCAAAATCATACCGAGCCGTGACACCACTGTGTCTTATTGAACTGAACCATGAATTTTGTGAACCGTTACACCCCTACCACTGGTGCTGTTATTCTGTGGCTGTCGTCACATCATTCATGTGGATGATGAACTCTGGTGCTGGAGGAGGAGAAACTCCCTGATATGATTGGAAAGAGCTTTGGATGTACAGTGGAAAGTGCTAAATAAATGTCTCATTCCTTCATTCTTCTTAAATTTTTTCTTAAGAAACAAGATAAGAACTTTCTTAAGTTTAACATTAAAAGTAACATTAAACGTTTTTGGGAATACAAATATTCTTATCTTTTTTTTTCTTAAGTTAGAAAATAATAAGAAAATAACAGTGAAGAATAATTTTCTTCTTCAGAATGTTTTGTGAATTCGGTGCCTGGTTTGTAACACAATGACACATTTGTGATCAAATTTATGAATCAAATTCACTCACCTTCAGTGTGTCCAGAGTAGATGTTTGAAATCAGCACTAAAAATACAAAGTAAAAAAAAAAAAAAAGTCTTAAAAGATTATTTGTATTTGTATTTTCTCTGTCAGACATCTACAGCAGGAATTAACAGGTTTAATTGTTTAGTTTGAAGTTAGTCATTTGACCTTTAAAACAGATATGTTGATCTGCTTTATCAATGCAGAAATGTTTTCTGAAAACAACTGCAATTGCTGAAAAGAGGCAACTTAACAAAAGTCAAGAACTCAAATAAAGCAAACGCTGATCATCATGATGGTGACTTCAAACTAAACATTTTCAACCAAACATCAACATCTAAACCTGGTGATGCTGTCTGTGGAGTTGTTTAATCCTCTGCTGAGATCTTGAAAGATTTAATGTCTTTTATCTTCAGTTGATTTCATCTAAGGCTGTCGCTGAAGAAAGTTGTAGTTTGTGGTCTTATGAATGATTTAAAGAATGGCTGCGTCCGAAAACTGGAAATGCTGCCTTCAGAGGACACATTTCAGGTTGGGAAGGCATCAAGGCACGTCCAAATTCAATGTTAGCTTCACTTCCTGTCTCCTGAGATACCTTCATCTGACTGATTTCTGAAGACAGCATAGATGTATCCTTAACTGCCTTTGATATCCCACAATCCTGTGCTTTCCTTTCTGTAACAGTTGAGCTGGAAAAATAAAGATGGCGTTCGAAAGTTGCATTTGCTGGCCAGTTTGTGAGTAAATGTACATTTTTGACCAACATTTTCCACTTTTGATGTCATTTCTAGTGATAAATTACTACTGTAGTAATTAAATATTTGTTTAGTTCTCACCAAAGCTTGCGGTATATTGCTGTAGATCATTAAACTCTTATGCTGCCTCAGAAGTCTGTCTGAAATCCGTTTCATGAGGTGCCTTCATGCACAAACAATGCCTTACAAGTTATTGCATGATAAGGCAGCGAGACAGCAAGTCAGCTACCTCAGTTTTCGGACACAGCCAATGTTTCAGGAACATCATACTAACCTTTAAATAACGTTCTACTAACATTAAGGAAACTGGACATTTTTATGTTATTGGAAAGTTTCAAATCAACGTTCCTAGTATGTTGAATTGTTCATCAAAATTAAGTTGAAAGAACGTTTGAGGAACATCATACCTTTTCAAATTCATTCCTCTAATGCCAAGAAAAGTGGAAATTTTTTACTTTCCCAGAACAATCATTGAATATTTGGAGAAAGTTCTTGTGTTGAGCAGGGCGGGCGAGAGCCGTGAGGGAACGGAGCGAGGCCGGTGACGCGAGTCTCTCACGGAGGAGCTCTGGAAGCATACGAGGAGGAATGACGACAGTGAAGGACGAGAGGACCAGGCCTGGACTTTATTTTATGTTTTGTTATGTTTGTGTGGCATTACTTGCATTACTTTCGTTTTGTTCTTTGTTTATTTTATATTAAAGTTTGTTGATACAGGAAGGAGGAGGCGGGAACCGGCGAACATTCAAACAAACTTTAATATTAAATAAACAAACAAAGAACAAAATGAAAGTAATGCTGGCAGACCCTCATGGACGTCTGCCGGCCACACAAACATAACAAAACATAAAATAAAGTCCAGGCCTGGTCCTCTCTCATCCTTCAGGGTCGCCACTCCTCCTTTTATGCTTCCAGAGCTCCTCCATAAGAGAATCAAGGCTGGTGCGACTCGCGCCGTTCCCTCACGGCTCTCGCCCGCCCTGCTCGTCACAGTTCTCATAACAAAAATCTGTTAGCCGGGGACAGACTAACATCACTGCTAAAGATCGGTGCTAAACTGCATGTAAATTCTCCTCCTCACAAGATCTCTGGTCAAGCTTACTCATTTTATATAGAGAAATCAAATACATTAACAAGCCACCCAAACGACAGATCAGCCAAATACTGAAATCTAACAATTTTTGAACATGGAGCTGATCAACTTTTATTATACTTTAGGCATTTTATAAATGAATATTCGTCCTTTGCTTGTGAAACACCATCATTCACATGTTCCTCAGCTTCACAACACAGAAATGTTTATTTTATCATCACAGCAGAGAGAACCTGAAATTGATTAAGAAACTTGAAGCCAACAGTCTGATCTAAAGACTGATTAAAGATAAACTCTTACTAACTGCACTAGTGAACATCTACTGAAGACAAACTAGTGAATTTCTACTTCATGGACAGAAAACTGAACAAAACAAACCAACAGAACTGATTCAACAAACAATATTAGAAAGCACAAAACTGAGTGACTGAACAAACAGACTGACTCAAACACAACAGAGTTCATTTCTTTTTCACAAACAGCTCTAACTGCACACTTCCTCTCTCAAGATTATCTTTCACTCATTTATCATGAGCTGGATCTGAAACACTGAGAGCAGCATGAAAAGAAGAAAATAATCCAAGAACACTAATTAATCTCTTGAACCTGTTCAATCCTATTCATAATACGATCAGTTAACATCCAGTGAAAATAATACTCACAGAGCACAAGAGGAAGTTGACTGAGCTCCATACTGACTGAATAATGACAGACGGTTAAAGACACAGACTGAGTTAAAGCCTCAAGACTTCCTGATACCTACAGTCAGATCTTTAGGAACATAATGACAGATTAAAGACATACAAATGAACCTCATGTGTTACAGAAAACCTTCTGATAATGTTGATAATCTTGTAACATGTTTTTAAAAAATGTCACAAAAGTTTATAGTGAAATGTTGTCAGGACTCATTCAGTATCAAACTGAAGAGCAGCAGTTCACCATTTTGAGAATTGATATTCTTTTGTGTTCAATGGAGAAGGAAAAGGAAACTACTTGTATCTGTATTGTAATAATGGTCTTAGCTGTACTTATAACTTTATAAGTGAAGAAGCAGAAACTGGTGAAGGACTGCTGTTCCTCCACACTGGTTAATGCCACTGAGCTGAAAGAGAACAAACCAAACCACAACTATAAGCTCAACTCTATATCGATTCTTTCAGGCCTCTGACAATAAGGGTGTTGAATTTGACGCTGATATATTTGTACCTGTGAACAGTTTAATATTCAAACACCAAGATGTAATGAATTTTATGTCTGTTCCTCTTAATATAAATGTAATGTATAATGTAATATAAATTCAGATACTGCACAGTAAATTCCTCTGTGTTAATTTAACACCGTTCAGTGTTCATTTGGGAACCACCAGCAGGGTGTTACAAGTAACAACGAAACAGTGTTAGAGATAATTAGGTGATTGATTGATTGATTGATTGATTGATTGATTGATTGATTGTGTGATGATTGATTATTATTGAAGAACCCTGATGATAGTGAGCAGAATCACTGGAGGAAAGAGAAACACAACTGACTTCCAGCTACAGCCTAGATCAAATCAACTGAAAATACATTAAATCTCTCTTATTACAAACCAGACCGACTGTCATCTACAGTTCTGTTTGAGAATGAATAGAGGTTTAGTCAATGTTTTATTGAAAATGTTTGGTTGCCATTTTGGTGATCAGTGTTTCATTTAGTTCGGCAGTTTGACACTTTGTTTTTTTATGTCAGTTTGTGGTTTTTGTGACGGTGTTTACCAAATTACATTTGTAATACATTGTGATATGCTATTTATATAAATATAGATTGTGTCATCATAAAATAAAAACAATTGACTAATCTTGATCAAATCTTGACCAAAAGAGGTTATTTGTTAATAATACATTTATATTTTTAAAAGCATTATGGGGAAATTGTACCAAATTACATTTTTAATACATTGTGAGAAACTTGTTTAGACGCACACAGACATCATGAATCAGCATATGAATTTCTAAAGAAATTTCCCCAAAATGCTTTTAAAAATCAAAATTAAGAAAGTCTGATCTATGGCAAGAAGGGGAAAATGTATTAACAACAAACAACCTCTTTGTCAGGAAATGAACACAGACAGAGGATCCAAGTGCCAGTAAAACAATATTTATTGACAGAAGACGCTGTACAATAACTTCACTCCAAATGGGCAGTCGTTGCAGTGAAAGAGACGTGCTGAAGAAATGGCGTGCAGAGGCAGATGAACAGGGTGGCGCAGGGCTGCAACAGGTATCAGAAACCAAGGAATAATCCAATCCAGACGCGGGCACAAGACGACAGTCCAGAACTCCAGGAAATCAGGAGGTGAAACACAGAAGCACAACACCGGGACAGCCTGCAACGAACTGACAAAGACACCATGAAGACAAGCACGAGATATAGCAAACACAGAACAAGACACGGCTGGCAGCACATCACAATCAAACAGGTGGGTGACGCCCACACAATCACTCACTCAGTACAACACACACCACAACCACACGAGGGCGAGTAAGTGAACCCATGAACCGTGACGCTCTTTTGGTCAGTGATGAGATTAGTTAATCTTTTTTCCTATATCACCTGATCATCTTAATGGCTTCCTTTGTAACAAACTGTTATAAAAACCACAAACTGACAGACATTTCAGGTCAGAGGTCAGATTGGGATCGTAACATTCATCTATATAAATAAAGGTGACTTGACTTGAATTATCAGTGTTCAGAATCGACACTCAGAGGCTGTTTCAAATCACACCCTATACCCTCATTCACTATTCCCTACACTACTTTACTGATATAGTCCACTTGACAGAGTGAATTCAGACACTGATGAACACCTGCTGTTAACAAACAGAATCACTGAAGGAAAGATAAACAACAAGAACAGAAAAAGAAAATCAAGAACTACAACAGACTGAAGATAAAATGCATTAAATCTCTTAAGATCTCAGCAGAGGATGATTAAACAAGTGCACAAACATTAACAGCTTCAGGTATTACTAATTAGTTTGACTTCCCGTCAGTCGTCTAAAGAAGTTCTCACTGAGAATTATCAGAGGTTTAGATGTTTTATTGAAAATAAAACAAATCCATTTTTGATAAAATATTTAAAGCACATTTGTCAAGAAAAGCCAAGAGAAAATGCAGTAATTTGTTAACAAGTTATGAAATAAAATATCTAGCTTCCACCAGACCGTCTTCCATATTCAACTTAAGAAGAATGTGTAAAACTCTTGCAGTTCACAAAGCTTACGCTACATCCTACGTCTGCCCTATTCGGCTTACAGAAAAAGTGTAACTGAAGCGACGCCAGCTGACACTATCTTTGTAACTTGAATACAGAAGGTGGTCCGGAGGAAACTAGATATTTTACTTCATAACTTGTGTAAGGCCCGCCCAATCGGCCCAATGGCGGTTTCCCACCGGGCGGGGAAGGTTTCTTGCGCGTTCCGTCTTTTCAGCGTGGCAAAGTAGTTTAATTCCAAATAATCTCTTATCTGACTCCATGTTATCATGACCTCGAATTTAGTTTAAAATGTCAATTGATTATTGGTCATTTGTATAATAATTTAGCTTTACATTTGAATACTCTATTTAACTCTTTACTCTTATTGTTCTCGTTCATTCGGTTCTCAGAGTCGCACAGGGTCCCCGCACTGGCCATTAATTAATTATGCGGGCCCACGATCACAAACTCGCCAGTCTTGGTCATTAGACAGAGGTAATTGACTATACTATTTAGAAGGCTGCTTTCATGCTTGCTCTGTCTAAAAGTATTTGTGTAGTCCCCTTAGATCTGTATACACTTGAATTAAAGTAACACTAACTCTAGTCAGAGGTCATAACCACTATTTACAGGGAAGTCGACCAATATTACTTCTCTTATAATAGCTTTGGTTTGGTTATGCTATGGTTTTACCATGTACACTTAGCTAGAGTAACGTTACAATAAACAGAGGTAAGGCTCACCCTATTTAGGTTGGTCGATCAACATTTGTTGCCTAAACAGAAATTCCCTTTTTAGCCTTTACAGACTAAGTACACTTGAACTAATGCCAAGCGTTAGTCGGAGCTCTAAAATCACAGTTAGTGTGCCCTATGCTCCACTCAAAACTGGACTTTAGTCCGTTACTAACCTGACGCAGATTTGCGGTAACAATGGATACATCGTAATCTACTGAAGTCAATAATTTCAGAGTAAGTCAGAATAAATCAAATGTGACAATTTATTAGTCAGGTAAATGTATCATGCCAATTACATAATCAATGCAAAGGTGATCAATACCTGGGACACCCAGCAATAAGGGCTCGTCTGAATACAGAAGCGCGCCGAGCCTTTTGCAACATTTCTTTAAATACTCAGACCAAGACAAAACATCCCCCAATGTGGGGCATGAACTTACAATCAGAATTTGCATTGACTAGGGTCACAGACCTCAGGGGTTCGCACCTTGCTGTGGAACAGGAGGTAATTTGGAGATCAAAACCTTGGGAAAGGGACACACCCATGATTGCAACCAAAGTATCTCTAAAACTCTTAAAACCTTTAATACCTTTGGTTTACCTTTATGTAGACGAGACCTTTGTACCAGTTGCACTGAGACATTTCAAACGATACCAAACATTGTATAGCATTCTTTGATGATTGTTCACATTAAACCAGATAGATTTTGGGTGAATTCTAGGTCATCTCTGTATGTAGAGAGAAGAGATGGGGGGAGAGGGAGAAGGGAGTGAACTGTAGATTAAGGCAGATGCTGAGGAGTGATTGACTCAGTGTGACTGCGTCTCGGGTGGGGATGCTATTTTCCAAGAGAGAGTTCAAATGGTAATTTTCTTTGTTTTCTCAAAGAGTAGCCCTTTTGGTCCAGGCACTCTGGCATCAGTCTTACACTTGTTAAATATGGATTTTTTTTTTTTTTACACAAATGCATCAGTTAGATTCAGAAGGCCTTTGTTATCCCCTCGGAGTCGTGTGGAGTACGTTTATGATGGATGGAAGTGGATGGAAGCACTTTCTTCAGCTCATACTTGTGGGTCCTGTTCACTGCCATTATGAAGCTTGATGCGTTGGGATATTTATTATATCTCAGAGAGTGTTTGTCAGACAGAAGAAAGTCATATACACCTAAGATGACTTGAAGGTGAGTAAAGCTTGAGCTAATTTTCATTTGAAAGTGAAGTTTTATTTAGCTTGTTTGCTGTGCACCCTGTGGGGGGTAATTGAGAATGAATGAAGGGAAGTCACATGAGAGGAGACAGTGCCTCCATCACGCTTTGATTGGATGAGATCGACTGGTCATGATTGGTTAGCGTGATTGTTTTCGTGCGCATTTTCATCAGCCTAAATCAAAGTACACATTACACAGAGTGATCAGAGAGACGACTCCTTATGCTTTTGAATCGCTCTTGCTGTACTTCGACGTCAAACACTGATCGGTCTGTGCGGCACTGCTTCAAGCCAAACAATAATATTGATGGCATTAATAGGAAAAATAATTAAAACGTTTCACTGCTTTGTGTCACATCAAATTAAAACTTGAAATTTTCTGAAAACATGATGGCTGTGGGGTTTTAGAGAGCAATCAGCTTGGGGAAATAAAAGGTACATCTTTGTGTCTGTGACCAGTTTATACAAGCTTGATAACAGCTGAAGTTGACTATTAAAAAGAAAAGTGGAACATTAGCTCACAAATAATATATAGTTTAAATTGTTACTGCTTTTAGTTATTATTTTGGAATAAATGTAAAAATACTTAAACTATCTTGATGAAATTTATACTTGGTTTTAATAAAAACACTTTAGTATAATGGTCCGCCATTAATAAGTAAGGACTAATGAGTAGATCTACATTAACACTTCAGCTACTACTATTAACTAATATAGAAACAAACTTAACTAATCAGTAAGTAATATCAAATTTAGAAGATAGTTCCTTATTAGCTAATCTATAATTACCTATTGAGATTACCATCATTAATAACTATTAACTAACGGAAAATCGTAAAGAACATTATTGTGTGTCTGAGATGTAATCAGTCATCATTTTTACTCTGAATATAGTCATAAAATGCATCAATAAATTACTTAATTTTTACCTAGTCCCTATGCAGGAACTCCTAGTGATCAGGACCATTATTTTAAAGTGAAAAAAACATCTTTTTCACTTTAAAATAATGGTCCTGATCACTAGTAGTTCTTGAAGAATAACTAAGTACTTGAGTTATTAGTGATGCATTTTATGACCACGTTGAGAGTAAAAAAGGAAAATCTTCAAGAACTACTAGTGATCTGGACCATTATTTTAAAGTGAAAAATATGTTTTTCACTTTAAAATAATGGTCCTGATCACTAGTAGTTCCTGCATAGTGACTAGGTAACACTTGAGTGATTAATGATGCATTTTATGACCACGTTGAGAGTAAAAAAAGACAATTGCTCACATCTCAGACACTTTAATGTTGTGATTAGTAATTAATTAGTAATTCTTTATAATTTGTCATAGTTACCTATTAGTTCTTAATGATGCCAATCTCATTCTCTAATTATAGATTAGCTAATAAGGAACTATCTTAGTCCTAAATTTGATATTACTTACTGATTAGTTAAGCTTGTTTCTACATTAGTTAATAGTAGTAGCTGAAGGGTTAATGTAGTACTACTTATTAGTCCTGCATTAATTCCTGCATATGATGGACCATTATTATAAAGTGTTACCAATAGAACATTACATAAGTCTAGTTATTGCAAAAATAGAATTGTATTTGGTCTCTATTTGTGTAATGTTTATTTAACCAGGAAAAATTAATAATAATGTACACATTTACATTTTATATTAAAAAATTGAGGATTTTGTCTCCTCATTTTAAACCACCACTACACACCAAAGGGTCAGGCGCGCAGATGACACTGGGGACGGGGGGACATGTCCCCCCAGATTCATAGTGACCCGATCCGTCCCCCCCTACGAACGGGGCAGAGCAAGGTGACACACAATAATAATCTACACCGGTCACTATTACTTTGTAGTCACGTTCTCACTACACGCTGTTCTGCTGTCAATAAACACACGATACCTGACGTTTACGCTCTGTGTGTGTGTGTGTGTGTGTGTGTGTGCGCGCGCGTGCTTGGCTTGCTACGACTCCTGAGTGACGCCGGAGGGTTGCCAGGTTACAACAAAACCCACCCAATTGCTACTCAAAACAAGCCCAATCGCGTTTCAGGGGGACTGCTTCCCCGGTAAAAATCACATTTGGTGTTGCTTCAACCCGCGACATGAAAAACAGCCCGCGGAAATAGTGATGAAGTAGCCCAATTCTGCGGGAAAACCCATATGGAAAACCGCGGACTTGGCAACGCGGGGTCCTATGAGGAGCTGGTAGCTGCCTCAATCGTGCCTGTAGGACTTAGAGCGGTAACCATAGTGATCATATACTATGACTGAGCTGACACCGACTGAGTCGGTGATTTCGGAATGAAGAGACAAAAAACAATCACCTCGTTTTTTAAAAAAACAAACAATGTAAGTATCCTGTGCCTGTTGACTTTCCCATATGTGGCAGGTTAGATTTTTTTGAAGGAGAATAGCTAGTTTAACAACAATGCCCTTACGAAAATGAACCATGGTTTTACTACAAATAAAACCAAAAAAATGTAGTTAAACCATGTAGTTAAACCATAGTTAAACCATGGTAACCACAAATTAACCATGGTTTTGCTACTCTAACCGAGTTTAACCATGGTATTTGTGGTAAAACTGTGGTTATATGAATGGTAGTCAATTAGCCAAACATAATGGAAATGTTTTATCTGACCATTTAACCCATTGTACTGTATAATTTGAGTTCACTGTCATGCAAGCCACTATAAAAATAATTATAAGTAAATGTGTGTGGTGCAAGGTTTATGCAAACAACAAATAAAGGCCTACATAGACTTTTGACATCCTCTTATAGCAGGAAATCTTTTTTTTTTTTTTTTTGTATGGAGCAACGGAGGATATAGATTCTTAAATTATGGGCTAGGATGAAAAAAAAATAGTTTGAAAGATATTTCTGTAAATTGCAACAAACTTGTAATTAACACTTAAATTTCAAATGTTTAGTTATTCTTAGACATTTGAAATAGTAGTTTTAGCCATTCATTCTCAGGAATATGTTGTATTTCACATTGTTGTGAAATTCTATAGGAGGTATAGAAAAATTATGAAATTATAACTTCGGCTGTTAATCGAAAGGTTGGTGGATCGTGCCCACCCAGGGACAAAGAGTGTTTAGCTTTCCTATAGCTCAAACAGTAGAGCATGGCACTTGCAACGCCAAGGTCATAGTTTCGATTCCCAGGGAAAGCAAGAATTGACAAAATGTAAAATGTGTATCTTGAATGCAATGTAAGTCGCTTTGGATAAAAATGTCTGCCGAATGTTGAGCACAAGTTAAAGCCCAAATTACGCCAAATAACTAATTGAGTTTAAATCATTTGCTGACAGCTTGGTCCCCCCAGTTACAAATTCCTATCTGCGCCCCTGCAAAGGGTTGAAACAACTTTTGGTTCAGCAGCTGTAACTCACTGAAGTTTTCATTCAGATTGCTCAAACTTTTATGCAAAGTTCACACATTTCTTTACTACAAAAGGCACCCATTCAATACTCTGCAGGATTTGTGTGTAAATTATTCTATAAGAAAACTTCATTAACAGTATTTATGCTTAATATATACTCCACTCCAGTGTAACTGTGGAAAGATCATGCAAGTCTAACAAGAAAACAGTCATGTTTGTGTGTCTGTGTGTGAATATTGTCAGTCAAATGAATGTGGTTCAGGCTCTGTGGGCCAGAAAATGCACAATACACATTTTACCCACACTTCCTTTGGCTTTGAGTTGGCTTCATACAGACACAGAAGTTTTCACTGTCTGAGGTCTCAGAAACTTCAACCACTGGGTTTCAACATTTTCTTCTCAACTGATCTGACAGACTTGCCCTTCTTTGAAACCACATCAGTTCCTGTTTTAAACACTGACAGACACAGCTCTATCTGTCTAATGAGTCACTGGAGACAAGATGAAGATTCAAATTCAAATTTATTTATATAGCACTTAATAAAACAATAACGTTGACCATAGTGCTGTACAAACAGTAACACAAGAAGAAGACAACTTTTAAAAAAAGGATCACTTCCATATAATTATATAAGTAATATAAAAAGAAACCTTAAATAGACAGTCAAAATACATCTTAACTAGGATCAGAAGAGGCATATGATACTAGCAACCTCCTCACTTATCTATGATCGAACGCTATCATAAAAAAAGAAATTTATATATATATATATATATATATATATGTTTTCAAGTGGCTTTTAAACTGACCGAGCATCGGTATGTCCCTAATATATAACGGCAGGCTGTTCCATAATTTAGGGGCAGCGACTGCAAACCTCTCTGGATTTCATCTTAGACCGGGAAACAACAAGACGTTTCTGTGAATGAGATCATAGGGATCTTACTGGCTTTTGTTCCTGAATTAGATCAGCAATATAAGATGGAGCCATGAAGAGATTTAAATGCAAATAATACAATTTTAAAATGAATCCTAAAAGAAACAGGCAGCCAATGCAAGGATTTTAACACCGGGGTAATATGATCTAATTCACCAGTGCCTGTGAGCATTCTTGCAGCCGCATTTTGGACCATCTGCAGTCTGTCTAAGACTTTATTTTGAGCACCTTAATATAGGGAATTGCAGTAATGTGATCTTGAGACGCTAAATGCATGAATAACTTTTTCCAAATCTTTCTGGGATAAAAAAGGCTTAATCTTAGAGATCATCCTCAATTTGAAAAAAACTCACTCAATTTCATTTATCTGCTTGTCAAATTTTAGTGCGCTATCGCAAGTCATCCTCAAAATGTTTTTATTTTATTTAGCATTTTTTACCTGATGTTTCCTAAAGAGGAACCCTATTGCAGTTTATTACAAAACAAAAAGTGAAATCAATACAAGAAAACAGAACAATGATTTGAACATGAACCACAACAGAATTCACCAACAGCGGGTTACATGAACAAAGCTAGACAAAAGAAACAGTGGAAACATGAGGGCTATATATACACATATGAACTAATGACTAACATGAAACACCTGAACACAATGAACCAAAGAACGTGACACATGAAACGAGGGAACCAATCAGAACATGACACATGAGACTAGGGAATCACATGACAAAACCAGGAAACAAAGGAAAGATGAAGATGAAACAAAACCCAAAACAGATGTGACATTTCCCCATCTAAGAGCGATTCCAGACTCCTAACCGAACATGAAAATTGAAAATAAACCAGAACACAAAAAGTCCAGGAGGAGGATTGAGGGACTGTGAAGAGGAACTGGACCTGGATCATGGCATGGTGGAGGGTCTTAGATTATCTGCTTTAAAACAGGAATAAAATGTATTTTTGTGAAGAAAATTATTAGAAAAGTCATAATTATCATTGATGGAGATGACATGTACCCTAAATTGTAGAAAGACTCATTTAACTGAGAGACTGAGAGTGAAAGAGGAAGTGCTGTAGAGAGAGAAACTGGTGTGAAGAGAAGCTCACGTCAGATCTTGTTTTCAGACCATTTTCTAAAAGATTTCTCAAAACTATCAACACTTTTCTTGTGTTTCACAACCATCAACACATATTCAGCACTTGACACCATGTGTTCATGTTCAGTAGCGTTAAAAACCATCACAACATCAACCAGCAGTTCTCATGTGAACACTAGTATGCAACAGTTTCACACGCCAGTCTGAACCACAGGACATAAAAATAATCATGTGTGAAATCTGTACAATAGAAATGCATGTTCAAGAACTGTTTAAAATTGTATAGTTATATTATTTTTCTCTCCATACTAACTCTAATCATTTCTGTAGATTACAGGAGTTTTATGCTGCAAAGTTCAAACTATTGAGAGATTAAAGCTTGATTGATTACAGTCAGAGGTCACGATTCTTCTGCTTTTATGTGACAGCACAATATTTTAAAAAGGCTCTTTCTTTATAAAAAAAAAAAAGAAATCAAACAGTTAAAATATTAAATGTTACAGCAATACAAGTCAGGAGACTTACACTAAAATAAGGAATATATTATAAAAGAAAGTGTGTTCATGTGATTATAATGTGAAACATGCGAATATCACACAAGCCTTACATTGTAAAGGATGGCACTGTATTACATAAAACAGAAGGGAAAAAAACTTTAATAATACTGAAATGCTACTGAAATATGATGATAGAAATACACTGTAAAACTTAAAAAAAAAAAAAAAACGGCCAAATTCTAATAAACACTAATAAATAAACACTTAATAAACACTTAAATAGTTTTCCATTAAAACAGTAATATACCATAGAAAACAATGCATTCCGGGTAACATTTCTTGTTTTTGATAAAGTCTACTGAAATGTAACTGAATTATCAGCGTTCAGAATCGACACTCGCCGTTTCCACCTGGTATTAAGATGCGTTTCGGTCGATCGGATCACAACCGGACGACACTAAATACAGGTATAAACGGGTTTATGTGTATTAAATTTGACAGGTCAGTATTTGTAAAGCAGTTTTCACAACAGTTTTTGAAGCAGCTTCACAAAGAACAAACCCTCAGTGATCAAAGCCAAATGTGACATCACATAATATTAATGATTATTTGACTGATTTGTTGGTCAATTAAATATAATGATGATTATGACTTCTAATAAATCAGTCATATGTTTTACCTCTCATTCTGCAGCATTTGTAAATCAGCACGACTGTCACGAGCAGATATGGACAAGCTGCCAGTGCAGAACTGAGTATGTTGAGGACAGAGATCTGAGAGTCTGAATGAGACGCTGAAAAAGAGACACACAAGCACTTTATCATGAACTATATCTGAACGAGGACATATGAAGACATAAATCACTCTCAGTTTCATTGACTCTCACCTCTGACTGAGATCAAGCTCTTGAGCGATTCTCCAATCTCTGGGTGTTTGCAGTAGTAGAAACCCTCATCTGACTTTGAGACAGTAGAGATGATCATCTCTGTAGTTTGATTCTGGATGAGTGATTCATCTTTATAGAAATCAGCTCTGAGGATTGATGGGGTTGAAAACTAAACAGCGTAGAGTCAGAGTATCTCCTTCAGTCACAGGATGAACAGGACTCTCCAGAATCACACCAACTACAGAAACACAGGAAACATGTGCTGATTGAATAAAGAATAAAATTATATGAACAATAATAGATTTCTATATTTTCTGACAAAACTAGATTTTTATTACAACTGGTGCATTAAGTTTTTTGTGTGTTTGTTTGTTTTTTTTGCCCATTGATGCTGTTCTTCATGCATTGACTGTAAACTGTCAGTGAAATGAATAAATACAGAAACACAGACTCACGTTGTACAGTGATATTAACAGGAGGAGATTTCTCTCCAGATTCAGACTGACACCAGTACACTCCAGTGTGTGATGTGCTGGTGGAGTTGATAGTACATGTAGATCCTGTTTGTGATCCCTGGTGTAATGATGAACAATCTTCCAGTCGCCGACTGTCTGTGTATCTTCTGACTGTCCATCCATCAGAGTTACTCTGGTCCTCACAGCTCAGAGAGAGAGAGTCATATGTGAAGTGTTGAGTTCTGCTGGGACTGATGATCAGAGACACTGGAGGAGAAACACCTGACAACACAATTACAGCTATAACTTTTCAGATTTGAGGATAACAATTTTCTTTATTAAAGTTTGATCAATCATTTAAGTTCTGCATCAACTCACCAGTGACCCACAGTAGTTGTTTGTTGCTGTACAATGTTTTATAGGCTGTTTTTTCTGCTTTACACACATAAACTCCAGTGTGATTTACAGTAGCAGAACTGACAGTGTATTTTCCTCCAGCTCCTCTGCTGCTGTCTGAGAGCAGCTTATAACGATCACTGATGTCTGTAAAATAAGAGAATGTGTAGATTTCACTTTAAAGTTTAACTTCACTGATTTAAACCTGCTTTGAATTGTTATAATGTTGGTAGTAAATGTAAATGAACAATGTTTACTCATTCTCTGTGTTATTCATATTTATTTGTCAGCAAAAGTCCACCGGATGACTCATTTTACATATTAGACTTTTGACATCTCCAGGACTTTTGTGAAAACTACAGAATACACTTCTGTATTTTTATATCCTCACCCATGGACAGTCGGATCAACAGAGGTTTATTATCACAGATTGTAACTCACTCCTGCTAAACATTTACTCTCTGAATTCTTGCACCCAAGAACAATAAAAGTCTACATGCCCTGTCTCTATTGTTCTTGAATAAAATCAGCTAATTCAGATGAAACAACATGAAGCACATTACTGACCTGATGAGTTAGTTACAGTGAACCAGCTGAATGTCCAGCCTGTAGAGGAGCCTTTAACCTCACAGATCAGAGTCACTGGATCTCCTTCAGTCAACCACTTCTGAGGAGAAACACTTAACTGGACTTTATCTGAAATAGAGAAATGAAAGGTGCAAAGATCACCCTATGTGGGGTTCAAACCCTCATCCTTTAGGTTAGAAGCTCTGAGCTCAAAGCAGGGTTTCACACCACCTTCATCTACACCAGCAGTCAAAGAGACACACAGTATCAGATACCAAAGTGTTGAACATTGTTGTTGTAGTTTAAAGCACTAGGTGGTTTCTGTAGAGTTACTAATATTCAAGACAAAGTAAATGCCAAAAGATGCTTTATTTTTCCATATTCTTCATAACAAATTTTGGCCATGCAATATTTCTGAAGAAATTGTCATTTTTATGAGTGAATGTTTCTGGTGTTTTTTGTCACACCTCAGAACTGTCTGTGTGGTTTTAGTTCACAACACATGAATCATTATATAACTTGTTTAAAAATCTGTATTTATAATCATGACACTCTTTTACACTGCTGGGGCTGGATTCATGAAAATATTCTTAAGAAAGAAGTTTTAAAAAGTTCTTACGATAATTTCCAAGAAGTTCGTAAGAATGTTTTTTTGGGGATTTAACCCTCAAATGCTCCTTGTTTCCTGTTTACACTTGTGGTCAATATGACGCAAAACATTTATAGAGCGATTGTGCAAAAAATTATATTTCTTTTTTCTTTCTTTTTTTTGTACTTCTCATCTATATGCTGTATTTTGGGGGATATTAAGTACTTTTTTTTTTTTACCTGTTTACTGCAAAATTCCTCAACTACGCCTTTAGCATAAATATGATTATATATATATATATATATATATATATATATATATATATATATATATATATATATATATATATATATATATATATACACAGTACAGTCCAAAAGTTTGGAACCACTAAGATTTTTAATGTTTTTAAAAGAAGTTTCATCTGCTCACCAAGGCTACATTTATTTAATTAAAAATACAGTTAAAAAACAGTAATATTGTGAAATATTATTACAATTTAAAATAACTGTGTACTATTTCAATATATTTGACAAAGTAATTTATTCCTGTGATGCAAAGCTGAATTTTCAGCATCATTTCTCCAGTCTTCAGTGTCACATGATCCTTCAGAAATCATTCTAATATGCTGATCTGCTGCTCAAGAAACATTTATGATTATTTTCAATGTTGAAAACAGTTGTGTACTTTTTTTTTCAGGATTCCTTGATGAATAGAAAGTTTAAAAGAACAGCATTTATCTGAAATACAAAGCTTCTGTAGCATTATACACTACCGTTCAAAAGTTTGGGGTCAGTAAGAATTTTTATTTTTATTTTTTTGAAAATAAATTAAAGAAATGAATACTTTTATTCAGCAAGGATGCATTAAATCAATCAAAAGTGGCAGTAAAGACATTTATAATGTTACAAAAGATTAGATTTCAGATAAACACTGTTCTTTTCAACTTTCTATTCATCAAATAATCCTGAAAAAAAATATTGTACACAAATATTTTGTACAATTGTACACATTAAATGTTTCTTGAGCAGCAGATCAGCATATTAGAATGATTTCTGAAGGATCATGTGACACTGAAGACTGGAGTAACGATACTGAAAATTCAGCATTGCATCACAGGAATAAATTACTTTGTGAAATATATTTAAATAGTACACAGTTATTTTAAATTGTAATAATATATCACAATATTACTGTTTTTTACTGTATTTTTAATTAAATAAATGTAGCCTTGGTGAGCAGACGAAACTTCTTTTAAAAACATTAAAAATCTTAGTGGTTCCAAACTTTTGGACTGTACTGTGTAGCATAAATATATATATATATATATATATATATATATATATATATATATATATATATATATATATATATATATATATATAAACGCTTCAATGATGATCAAAATTAAATATGATATTGATCTAGGTGTTAGAGACAGAATTCTGCCATCTGGTTAGAAAAAAACTTGTAGGAATTACAGTTGTAGAAAAATAGGGGCAATTACCATATCTGTCCAGCAGAGGCCAATAGAGATCCATTCATTTTTCTGGATGTGGCTTACTTCTCTTATAACAGCTTTTGTGATGAATATTTTGTGAATATAGACCTTATATAGCCCTGCCCCTTTTCAGCGTTCCGCTCGTTGTTTTTTGACTTCCGGTTTGTATTTCCACAGCGATATTAGATTTATGAATGAACTTCTCGTTTTAAAATCTTCCCGACCTACTGACATTTGTAAAGACATCTGCTTTAAACATAACAATGCTCATGATAACTTTCATTAACTCTACAACAAGTAAATCCACTTAACCAACTAATTATTCTTTTACAGCGATGCCATAGAAATGTACAAAGCTACGGCAAAAACGGAAGTTCAAAGACAATTTTATAAAGATGGCGGCGCGCTTGTTTCTCTGGTAAATAAGGTCTATATGAAGAGTTTGGTTCCAAAACGCGATAAACGCCATTATCAAAAAAATTGAATCTGGTCGGTATTGAAAAGTAATTTATTAATTTTTCGCAAAATGCGATATCCGTCATGTTATTATGTCATGTTTTCTCCCTTTCTTTCCAAAACGCGACAAACGCCAGTCTCCTTTTTCTGCAGAATGACATATATATCCGCTCTCAACCAATCACAGAGCACCATTCCACGCACTGTAAACATTGAAGGCTTTTTTTAAAAGCCGTTTTTAATACCAATGTACTCGGCAAATGTGTTTATTTAACCGATACTCTTTAATCTGTAGCATGTTCTAAATGTTATTGTGTTGCAGATGACAAGGAGTTTAATGCTTATGTTGCATTCTATTCATTTTTGTGTTGGGAACTGTTATTGTGAAATGCATTACCTGTTATTGGATGTTCAAGTTAAATATGTGAAGAGACTCCGCCCCTGGTGTGTGTGTTGAGGGAAAGCGGGTAGAAGGGGGCAGAAGGGTGCCTCGCTGTTTCAAGTGCGGTTCTCTGTTAAAGTCGGGGTGTGTACGGCGTGGGTTGTGGCCTACAACAGCCCGAATAAACACCCCTGTTCAATAGCACGTCTCATTATTGTCTGAGAACGCTACAACTGGTGTCAGAAGTAAAAACTATTGCAGACAGCTGGGGGAAAAGTCTGATTTGAGTCCTGACTGTGCGTGCATGAGCCAAGCAGCTGATCTTCCGCTGGTGAGAATGGATAATCCCGTTCGTATTAAGATGGAGGAAGATGACGATTATGCTGGGGCAGGAAATATGTTTGGTGTGCACACCGCGTCTGTACCCAGTCACTTTAAGGCGAGTTTTGTGAAGAAAGAGCCATGTGAAGCCGCCGCCGCCGCGGGCGGGAAAGCAAGCCGCCATTATCCGCCGCTGTCGAGCGCCATCAGCCGCCATTACCCGCCCCTGCCGAACGTCATGACGTCAGACGCCGGCGCGTCGTTCTCGCGTGATGCGATGGGTCAAAAGGTAAACAGTAATGGCGGCGCCCATGAGTCGAATATGCCGGTTGGAATGAAAACACCTAAATACTCTGGCAAATCGGATTGGGAGGCTTTTCATGCCCAATTTGAACTATTAGCTCATGCATATGCTTGGTCAGAGCAACAGAAAGCCCTTCAGCTCGCTCTTTGCTTAACGGATGATGCGCTCTCATGTTTGTTGCTGCTTGACACTAGTGAAAGAGCTGATTATGGTGCATTGGTTGGTGCATTAAGACGCCGCTTTGGACAGTGTTTCCGATCTGAGCTTCTCCGGTCTGAGTTGCACAACCGTCAAAGGATTCCAGGTGAACCGCTGCGAGCTCTGGCCAACGATATTGAATCTTTAGCAAGGCGAGCTTATGCACATATTCCACCATCAGTGCAGAGCGAGTTGGCTCGTGATCAGTTCATCAGAGCTCTCTCTCCAGCAGAGCTGCGCATACATACACAGCTGGCACGCCCACGTGATTTGGCTGAAGCCTTAGAGTTGGCGCTGGAGAGGGAAATGGCAGTTGAAGCAGCAATAAGGAAGTCAGCACTGGACCCCTCCCCCACCATCAGGGCAACAGGAGGAGGTGAAACGGCTTCACCAAGACCTGAATGGCTGGATGAGATTACAGAGATGATTCGTGGGCTGGCATTGCCTTCTCCCAGGCGGCAGACACAGACCCGACTTTGCTGGGGGTGTGGCCAGCCGGGGCACTTGGTTAGGGAATGCCCTGTGCTAGCTAAGAATTCGGGAAACAGGAAGGGGGCGCAGTAGGCGGGACGCTGCAGACCCCAAAGCCCATGTCCCGCTCAGTGCCAGTGAGAGCAGACAGGCCTACCATGAACAAAGGGACGAATGAACTTGGGGTGGTAGTAGTGGGAAGAACAGCCATATCAGATTTTTGTCATATTCCCATTGGTATTGAGGGAGTTGAGTGCACCGCCCTAGTAGACACAGGGTCTACAGTGACGGTGGTTCGTCCTGAGGTGGTGCCAGAGGGAACACAGCTAGAGGACACAGCAGTTTAGCTCCGCACAGTGACCGGGGAGCTGGCACCAATGAAAGGGAAGGGGCTGTTGACATTGACTGTGGGGGGCGTGAACGTGCAGCATCCAGTGTGGATTGCTAATGTGCAGGACAGTTGTATCTTGGGGTTGGACTTTTTGAGGGACCATGGCTGTCAGTTAGACCTGTCTAATGCCACGTTGAGTTTCGGCAATGGTCAGGTGGTTAAGATGAGGCCTCCAGGATCTTGTCACGCAGATGGGCTGGCGGTTGGTTCCTGGGCATGTCATTTAGATGTCGGGGACAACTCAAACTGCACAGCGCCACCCAGTGTGTCCCAGCAAGAGCCCCTGCTACTGTGCACACGGCCTGGATCTGCTCTGGGAAGGGAGGGGGAGACAATGGGGGCTCTGCGGGAGATCATGCAGAAGAGCTCCGGCAGCTTGGACATGCAGCAACAAGAACAGTTGTGGGAGCTGTTAATGGAGTTCCAGGATTGTTTTGCCTGTGATGAAGGGGACCTGGGTCAAACTTCCCTGGTACAACACCATATCGACACAGGGGATGCAGCGCCCATACGTCAGCGACCAAGACGCATGCCTTTAGGACGGCAGGAGGCTGCGGAGCAGGCGTTGGTGATGATGCAGCGCGCCGGTATAATAGAGCCTTCAGAAAGCCCCTGGGCATCCCCAGTAGTCATGGTCCCGAAGAAGGGAGGGGAGTGGCGCTTTTGCGTTGATTACAGGAGGCTCAATGCAGTGACAAGGAAAGACTCGTACCCTCTTCCACGTGTAGATGAATGCTTGGATCTTGTGGCTGGCTCTTGCTGGTTTTCATCATTGGACTTGAGAAGTGGGTATTGGCAAGTGCCACTGACTCCAGAAGCTCGACCCAAGACGGCTTTCTGCACGGGTAGGGGTCTGTGGCAATTTAAAGTCCTCTCTTTTGGCCTTTGCAATGCCCCTGCCACATTCGAGCGCTTAATGGAGAGGGTACTAGAAGGCATTCCACAGCAGCAGTGTCTGGTGTTCTTAGATGACATACTGGCACATGGGAGCTCATTTAATTCAGCTGTCACAGCCTTGAGGGCAGTGCTGGAAAGAATCAGGGCAGCTGGTCTGAAGTTACATCCCAATAAGTGCCGGCTGTTGAGCAAGGAGGTGACCTTCTTGGGGCATCGTATAGGCAGTGAGGGAATTGGCACTGCTGAAGACAAGGTGACAGCCGTGCGGGAGTGGCCTGTTCCGGTGAGCCAAAGAGAGCTAAAAAGCTTCCTGGGTTTAGCATCGTATTACAGGAAGTTTGTACGGGGCTTTTCCTGTATCGCCGCTCCCTTGTACAAGCTCCTGCAGAAAGATCAGTGCTTTGCCTGGTCCGAGGGCTGTCAAAAAGCTTTCGATACTCTGAAACAGGCCCTGGTGTGCGCACCCATTCTAGCTCCTCCAGACCCCCACCTGCCTTTCGTCCTGGATACTGATGCGAGTGGGGATGGAATAGGGGCAGTCTTGTCCCAGGTGTACCCAGATGGGGAAAGAGTAGTGGCATATTTCAGCAAGGTGCTCAGCAAAGCTGAAAAGAGGTATTGTGTCACACGGCGAGAGCTGTTGGCCGCAGTCTCCGCCATCAGGCATTTCAAGTACTATCTGTGCGGTCGGCATTTCACCATACGCTCTGACCATGCCTCCTTACAGTGGCTGATGACGTTCAAGGAGCCAGAGGGCCAGGTGGCTCGTTGGCTTGAAGAATTGCAGAGTTATGAGTTCACTGTGACACATCGTGCAGGGGAACGACATGGCAATGCAGACGCCCTGTCGAGACGGCCATGTAGTATGCAGGAATGCAAGTATTGTGAGCGCAGAGAAGCCCGGGAGCTGGAACTTAGCCAGGAGGTGGACGGAAGTGATGGACCCGAACTGGTCTGCAGGGAGCTACAAGAGGTGGATGTCACTCAATGGGCGGAGAATCAGAGACAGGACCCAGACCTGCGGCCTGTGTTGTTGTGGGTAGAGGCACAGCAGTGGCCGCCATGGGAGCAGGTAGCAACCCTCTCCCCATTCACTAAGGGATTGTGGGCCAAGTTCAAATGTTTGCGGCTAATAGAGGGGGTTCTCCAGCGAGCATGGGTGGTGCCAGCAACAGGAGAGAAGAGATGGCAAATTGTGGTTCCTGGTGACATGCAAAATACAGTGTTGACAGCCATGCATGGCTCTGCTGGATCTGGCCATTTTGGGGTGACAAAAACGCTTCGACGTCTGCGTCAGGCCTTTTATTGGGGGCGGCTGAGGCGTGATGTGGAGGACTTTTGCAGGCGCTGTGATCTTTGTACAGCACGCAAAGGGCCACAGGGTCAGTCTAGGGCCCAGCTACAGCTGTTTCCGGTGGGGGAGCCAATGCAGCGGGTGGGGGTGGACGTCATGGGGCCATTTCCTCGCACCACGCAGGGGAATCGCTTTGTTTTGACTGCAATGGATTATTTCACAAAATGGCCTGAGGCCTTTGCATTACCCGACCAGGAGGCTGTGACTGTCGCCAACGCCTTGGTGGAGGGCATGTTTAGCAGGTTTGGGGTTCCCCAGAGTATCCATAGTGACCAAGGTAGAAACTTCGAGTCCAAGGTATTCTCTTCCATGTGTGAGCGGTTGGGTATCAACAAGACCCGCACCACCCCACTCCACCCTCAAAGCGACGGGCTCGTGGAACGATTCAACAGGACACTAGCTGAGCAGTTGTCCATCTTAACATCCACTCATCAACACGATTGGGACACCCATCTGCCGCTGGTCTTGATGGCATGTCGCTCTGCTATTCAGGACTCTACCTCGTGCACTCCGGCCATGCTTATGTTGGGTAGGGAGATTAGGACCCCTGCAGAGTTGGCCTTTGGTCAGCCCCCGGATGCTCCACCTGTTTCTGCGGGACCCGAATATGCGAGACAGCTCCAGGACCGCTTGGACTCCGCCCATGCATATGCCAGGAGGCAGCTGGTGACTGCTGGGATGCGTCAAAAGAGAGCTTATGACCTGTATGCCCGGGGGCGTGACTTTGGGGTGGGAGAGCTAGTTTGGGTTTACAGCCCAGTGAGGAAGAGAGGGAGGTGCCCGAAACTGGACAGCCACTGGGTGGGACCATGCCCAATATTGGAAAAGCTGGGGGAGGTTGTATATCGGGTGCAGTTGCCTCCTCGGGGGCGCAAAGTGGTGCTGCATCGGGATAGGCTGGTTCCTTACAGGGGCAACGCAACACCGCGGCCCAGCCCAGTGCTTCCTTCACAAAATGCTGAGACTCCAAGGGGGTCAGAGGGGGTAACTGAATTAGTGGAAATGGCCAGCAGTGGCAAGCAAGTGACATTGTTACCCGACACCCCTCAGGGTGATCGTTCGCAGGGCTCAGAAGAATCAGTACCTGAAGGTCAAGCTCAAACGCTTCTCAGGGGGCGTCCAAAGAGAAGGAGGAGAACCCCAGTAAAATTTAGAGACTTTGTCCTCGGGGTCGAGGACTTCAGTAAGAGGGGGGTAGTGTAGCATGTTCTAAATGTTATTGTGTTGCAGATGACAAGGAGTTTAATGCTTATGTTGCATTCTATTCATTTTTGTGTTGGGAACTGTTATTGTGAAATGCATTACCTGTTATTGGATGTTCAAGTTAAATATGTGAAGAGACTCCGCCCCTGGTGTGTGTGTTGAGGGAAAGCGGGTAGAAGGGGGCAGAAGGGTGCCTCGCTGTTTCAAGTGCGGTTCTCTGTTAAAGTCGGGGTGTGTACGGCGTGGGTTGTGGCCTACAACAGCCCGAATAAACACCCCTGTTCAATAGCACGTCTCATTATTGTCTGAGAACGCTACAAATCAGTAATGACAAAATAATTTATGACATTAACAAGATGTGATAGATTTATCGCATTTTGGGGAAAAAAAATTAATAAAACGTTTTTATAATAAACTTTTTAAAATAAAAATGTAGATTTGAATTTTTAATGTTTTTATAACCAAAAGATGCTATGTGAAAGTTTGAAACAGAAAATAGTGGTTTTCATCTTGCCATTTTCTTGGTAAAGAAAACGCCTTTTTACTCAAATTAATCAAAATGGAGTTATTGCGTTTTGGAACCAAACTCTTCATATATATAAACATTATAAAATACATTAAACTAGTATTTTGTCAAAAGTTAAATTTTTTGTTGTTCTTTTGAAGTCTTGTACTGCAATAATGCCAAATAAATTCACAAAAATCCACATAAGTTGCCACTAAAAGACAAGACTTAATTTTAATCACATATTATTTACTTCAATAATCCAAATGTATAAAAATAATTAACTTTAGAATAAGGAATTAATTTTTTACAGGAGTGAAGAGTGAACACACACCTATGTCCACGTGTGTGTGTGTGTGTGTGTGTGTGTGTGTGTGTGTGTGTGTGTGTGTGCGCGAGTGCATGTGTGAGGGATCATGTTAGTTCCACATTGCAGTTGTGCTCTAGTACCAGATTTTTAGATTTTTTGCAGGAATTATTTATTTTATTTACCAATTTCTATAAAAATGCTATTGCAGTCAATATAAATATAAATATGTATATTATTTCCATCTGTTACTTGGGATATAGTGAAATTTGCAAAACATTTAATGTGGACTTCGTTATAAATGATTTACTTCTTATTATTATTCATTTTTTTTATTCATTATTTACTTCTTTTTTATAGTTTTGACATAAATAGTTTGACATTATAGTTTGACATATAGTTTATACAACAGTTCGTTCTGGTTCTTGAATCTGATTGGCTGAGAGCCTTTTCCAGATATCAGTACACAGGAAACATGTGCTGATTGAATAAAGAGTAAGATTATATGAACAATAATAGATTTCTATATTTTCTGACAGAACTAGATTTTTATTACAACTTTTGCCCATTGATGCTGTTCTTCATGCATTGACTGTAAACTGTCAGTGAAATGAACAAATACAGAAACACAGACTCACGTTGTACAGTGATATTAACAGGATGAGATTTCTCTCCAGATTCAGACTGACACCAGTACACTCCAGTGTGTGATGTGCTGGTGGAGCTGATTGTACATGTAGATCCTGTTTGTGATCCCCATGATGAACAATCTTCCAGCCCCAGACTGTCTGTGTATCTTCTGACTGTCCATCCATCAGAGTTACTCTGGTCCTCACAGCTCAGAGAGAGAGAGTCATCTGTGAAGTGTTGAATTCTGCTGGGACTGATGATCAGAGACACTGGAGGAGAAACACCTGACAAGACAATTACAGCTGTAATTTTTCAGATTTGAGCATATGAATTTTCTTTATTAAAGTTTAAGCAATTTCTGCATGAACTCACCAGTGACCCACAGTAGTTGTTTGTTGCTGTACAATGATTTATAGGCTGTTTTTTCTCTCTTTGCTCTGCACATATAAACTCCAGTGTGATTTACAGTAGCAGAACTGACAGTGTATTTTCCTCCAGCTCCTCTGCTGCTGTCTGAGAGCAGCTGATAACGATCACTGATGTCTATAAAATAAGAGAATGTGTAGATTTCACATTAAAGTGGAACTATGCTGATTTAAACCTGCTTTGAATTGTTATAATGTTGGTAGTAAATGTAAATGAACAGTGTTTACTCATTCTCTGTGTTTCCTGGACAGAGTTATTCATATTTATTTGTCAGTAAAAGTCCACCAGATGAGGCATTTTACATATTAGACTTTTGACATCTTCAGGGCTTTTGTGAAAACTACAGAGTACTTGTGCATTTTTGTATCCTCACCCACGGACAGTCTGATCAACTGAGGTTTATTATCACTGATTGTTACTCACTCCTGCTAAACGTTTACTCTTTGAATTTTTGCACTCGGGAACAATACAAGTCTACATACCCCTTTCTCTATTGTCTGGATTCAGAGATATTAATATTTCAGACTTAAATAAAATCAGCTAATTTAGATGATACAACATGAAGCAGGCACGTGCACAGGTAGGGCTCAACCTGTGCAGAGCACATGCCCTTTTTGTCCTTAGACTCCGAAGTGCCCTTTTTTGGGAGGTGTTTTATTTAATTTATTTATTTTCTTGAATAAATCATGATATTGGTCACCCTTTACGTCTGTCTGTCTGATTTACAAATATATTTAGCCTAATAAAGGTATTAAAAAGAGCTTGTGACAAAATCATTTTGGATCCGCTCAAACGAACTGTCAGTCAAACCTCTTAACTCCGCCCCCTGAGTTCAGCGAAATGAAGTTCCACAGCAGAGCAGCTGAACGTCTTGCAACGGTAAATAAATATCATCTTGTTGTTTAAATAAGTAGGCTACAACGTTGTCTTTACGAAAGAAACATTGGTATGTCTATAAAGTTTCATAGGCTGTGCATACAGTACAGTAGTATTACATCTTTTATTAGACAGCCAAAAACTGAGCGCTCATAACCTATTGATGATGACGTAGCACGTAGCCTAATGTGATGCCATCGTTTTAACGTTTTTATTTTTGCACATATTCGCTGGTCAAAAACCCGGCGTAACTGCATTTGAGTTTGACAAAAAAGCGACTGAGTGATCCACGTCGTCAGCTTGGTAAAATATATTTCTAAGGAATTTCTTCTTTGATTTGTGATGGCTATCTGCTGATACACTTAATTCATTAACATTTAATCATATTTTATATGGTCACACAGTATGGTTAATGTTTACGATGTTAATATGTATTTGCTCGCTAGATAATTTTTTTAATCTAGTATTGTATACTCCCCGCTCGTCTTCACATGTAACATAGTAAAACATGGTTTTACTACAGTAATGTTGTAGTAACTAAAAAACATTACAGAATCGTCAGGTCACTGTGCTTCTTTATATTTTATCATGCAGAATGTAATGTGTGTGTATTAATGTGTTGAGAGGGACATCCCTGGATCACAGTGAAGTCAAACATCTTCAAACACATGGCTCACACAAGATTGCTGTTGTAATTATTTTTAAAGAAGCCCTGAAACCCTGTGTATATATATTATATATATATATATATATATATATATATATATATATATATATATATATATATGGGGGGGGGGGGGGGGGGGTGCCCTTTTTCAGTTTCAGCACATGCCCCTCAAAAGGTCTGTGCACGGCCCTGACATGAAGCACATTACTGACCTGATGAGAGAGTTACAGTGAACCAGCTGAATGTCCAGCCTGTAGAGGAGCCTTTAACCTCACAGATCAGAGTCACTGGATCTCCTTCAGTCAACCACTTCTGAGGAGAAACTCTTAACTGGACTTTATCTGAAATAGAGAAATGAAAGGTGCAAAGATCACCCTATGTGTGGTTCAAACCCTCATCCTTTAGGTTAGAAGCTCTGAGCTCAAAGCAGGGTTTCACACCACCTTCATCTACACCAGCAGTCAAAGAGACACACAGTATCAGATACCAAAGTGTTGAACATTGTTGTTGTAGTTTAAAGCACTAGATGGTGTCTGTAGAGTTACTAATATTCAAGACAAAGTAAATGTCAAAAGATGCTTTATTTTTTATATTCTTCATAACAAATTTTGGCCATGCAATATTTATATGATCATTTTTGTGAGTGAATGTTTTTGGTGTTTTTTGTCACACCTCAGAACTGTCTGTGTGGTTTTAGTTCACAACACATGAATCATTATATAACTTGTTTAAAAAGCTGTATTTATAATCATGACACTCATTTACACTGCTGGGGCTGGATTCATGAAAATCTTCTTAAGAAAAAAAGTTCTGTTAGAACATTCATAAGAATGTTTCTTTGGGGATTTAAGACAGGTTGGAGGTTATGCTAACTTTAACCCTTTGATGCACAAGCTATAGAAACCCCTTCTAATGCACAACATGGGTAAAAAATGACCCGTATTCATTTCCTTAAGTTATTCCTTAAATATCTTGTTTTTGATTTTCACAAATCATTATGTTTATTTTTTCTTTCTTACAATTTTTGTATGTCTACATCAATTTAACACAGATGGGTCAAAAATGACCCATATAGAAACCTTTGCAAATTTTTGCAATAACGTATTTACTGCAGAAAACTGGGTAGCACTTTATTTTACAGTACGTGTACTTTCCTGGTACATATATAGTAATTATGTTGTACATACAGGTAAAAGAGTGGTAACACAAGGTACTTACCAGACATGTATGTACATGGGAACTAATAAGAAACACTGCTGTACTTTCCAATGGTACATACATGGTAACTACTTTGTACCTATAGACAAGTGTTGGGTAATAACAGGTGCTTACTTATAGTGTCCGTTTATAGTAACTAACAGACACATTACTGTACTTACTATTGGTATGTACATGGTGAATATTTTGTACTTACAGACAAGTGTGGGTAATAACAGGCACTTATGTGTGGTAACTAGTAAGACACATTACTGTACTTACTAGTGGTATATACATGGTAACTATGTTGTACTTTTGGACAATTGTCAGTAATAACAGGCACTTACTAGCGGTATATACATGGTAACTATGTTGTACTCACGAACAAGTGTGGACACAAATAACAGACACTTAACTACTGTGAAACAAATGTGCTTACCAAACGATACACTGCAGTAATACAGCACTTCATAGTGTTAATACTTATCAAGTAGTCCTTTTAAGCAAGGCTTTTGACACATGACAACTGAGTATACTAAGTACAGTAGTTACTGATCTGTATACATATGTAATCAAAATACCCCTATTAAGTGAATTATTGTCCTGTAAAGATTAGGCAAGTTGAACCGCAAAAGTATATCATCCAATACTCAAGACGGTCTTGAACCATGCTTATACCCTGAGTACCTCACCCTGAGTAATGTGTAATTTACGCATTAACTAACTGGTATATTCACTAGTACGTTCATAATAAGTACATGGAAATAGGACTGTAAAATAAAGTGAGCCCTTGTACATAAACGTTAAATAGGAATTACCGTGATCTCATGAGAATACATGTGTATTTTTACATAAAATTTGGTTTTTACCACACATACGTTTTCATACACACAAAAACATACATTACGTATTAACAGCAATAATAAATCATGGAACGTAAAGTTTGAATGTAAATGAATTCCCCTGTAATAAAATCATGGGATTAATGTTTTAAATCTGTTGTATGTATTCAATTGTCATATCAATACATGTTTTCAGTCACATTTTTTGAATACAGTTTACTCATCTACTTAATATGAAATAACATTTCTGTTCGTGACTTGTAATATTTAGTTTGTTAGCTGTGAGACACAGAAGATGTTTTCTCCTATGCAGCGACTGACAATACAACCATAAGATACATCAAAACACAACATATATTCACAAATCACACCCATTTTATTTGTTTGCTGTACGTACTCCATATCTTTAGAATCCATATGTTTGTAAGGAACAGATCCAAATTCAGCCCTTTATCCATAAATCTTCATCTTCATTCTCAGCAGCGACGTCACAGTCAAAGCTCGCGCTCGTTATAATTTTTTTTCTGGATAAAAACAAAAATAACGTTTACGTTTATCAACCAATTTCATTGGTTTATAATGTACGTGGTGTACAAAAAGTTGTAGTTACTTAAGATCTCTATAGTTAGACATATAAAATATTTATTTTAATTAAGAAATAGTCAAAGCTCAGGCTTGTCATGTATTTGACTGCTTTATTCTTGCATAAGAATTGTGAAAACGCCCATACTAAGATATAATTTAATTTTCACATTAAATTAAATAACGTTTTCTTATTGTAAAAAAGGGATTTTCTGTCTTTAACGCAATTTTACCTTTTCTTGAACTTAGAATTGACCACCATTGATAACATTAAATAAATCATCAAATACAAATCACACAGGCTGCTTTCTGTATTTTTATAGCACTAAAATGATACAGATAGATACTCCAAAAACATACAACAAAGATAACTGATGGATCCTTTATGGTAATACATATGATATGGTACACAGTGCAATGCAAATAAAGAAATTGAGAATAGTAAATAGTTTGTTATACACTATAAGAAATAGTTTATGTAGTATATAATATAATAATATAGTCAATAATAAAGTATATGATATTGTCAATAAACAAACAGTATACAACAAATAAAGAGAAGAACATCCATACTTTATTGGAATTTTGAACACTGAACAGCCCCAAACCAATAGCTCACTTTTAAACAAAGCAAAATAAAAAAATAACTGTTGAATGAGGCTAAATTAAATAAATTATCAATTGAAAAACATTATATTAAATTATCAAACGAAAAACATTACATTAAATAAAATAAATCACAAACTAGAATATGAAGTTAAACAAATTGCCAAACGAAAAAATATAGATCCCTTTTAGCCAACTTATAGCCTATATTGAGAAATAGGCCTACTATGAACAGAAAAAATGCTGGCTGGTTAAACATAGGCTATTTTTAAAAAATAAATTATCAAATGAAAAACATTATATTAAATTATCAAACGAAAAACATTACATTAAATAAAATAAATAAATCACAAACTAAAATATGAAGTTAAACAAATTGCCAAACGAAAAAATAAAGATCTCTTTTAGCCAACTTTTAGCCTATATTAATATTGAGAAATAGGCCTACTATGAACAGGAAAAAAATGCTGGCTGGTTGAACATTAGGGAGCGAAGCTAAATCTCCAGTGCTGCGTTAACTTTTAGAAAAACGAGCTTTTGCAGAGTGGCAGGTGCCAAGCACATGCGATTATTGCTGGACATCAGACCAGCAATAGAAAACACCCTTTCCACGCTGGCCGAGCCGCTGGGAATGCTAAATATGCGTCTTGCAATTTGTGAAAGTTGTGGCAGTACATTAGAATTTTCTTTCCAGAAGCGAAGGACGTCGTCAACTTCGGTGTTCAATCTTGGCATTCCAAGGTATTGCTCGACTTCTCCTCTTACGTCTAGTGTTGTAGAAGACGAACAGGTCACAGTTGCGTATGACTGGAACATTGACTTGACTTTTTTTGCGCTCGATGGCTCAGGGACAGGGTCAGGGACAGTCACAGGGTCAGCGACAAGGGAAAGGGATGTTACTTTTTTATTTACACTGCAGAGAAGTTCTGTTTGATGAACTAACAACTCACGGATCTCAATCTGTTTGCCTTGAACCTACAAGAACAATACAATTAGCTATGATTATTTAGAATAATAATAATGAGTTTTCATACATGTAGGCCTACTGTATTATTTTTAGCATTATTGTAAGTTAGCATACATTTTATTTTTTATTTTATTTTAATAAACCATGGTTAATTTCTGAATGCTATGCCTTTCTGTAATTAATTACTTGCCTTTTCATCTCTTGCAATCCACTCGTTCTTGAAGCGTGGATCTAATAATGCAGCCAGAATAACGTGAGTGTCGTCATAAAACCTTTGATAACGAGTCTCAAAGTTCTCAGCTAGAGTTTCTGCGAATGCGGCTATTTCCAGTGGAGTGTCACTGGAAACATCAGACATCATTCTGTGTATTTCTGCAACTGCCGGTAGGATCATCCCCAGGTTTCCCAGCTCCTTTTGTAAACTGTCTGTCAGTTCAGCAAATGGTGTGAGTACTCTCACTAAGCCTTTAAGAAGGAGGACATCATTGTGATTTTCCCATCATCTGTGATCGACGTCAGCCTATTTTGCCACAGCGTGTCCTTCTCAAACATTTTCAGCACCGACTCGATCATCCGCAACTGACTGTTCCATCTGGTTGCGCATGCAGTTGTGGGACGAACACCTAATTTGTCTATTTCCTCTGTGTTCAGTGTGCTTTTTCTGATTGTTTTGCAGTAGGAGTAAAATCTTTGCGTGGCAGGGGGAGCTGCCACTAAGACCTGCCACAGTTATGTGCGCCTGCCTCGGGACCTGCCACTGTTATATGATGCATATATGATAAATGCCGATTGATGCAGGCGTGCAAACAGTGCACAATCCTGTCCCTCTTTATCATTTTAACTTATATTTTATTTGCTCTTTTTGCCCGAGTGCGTCGCGTTTCTCTTACTAAGCGTCGCGCCTGCCTCAAGATCTCTCACTGTTTACAGCTACCAGACACTGTGATTGACACATGAAATCAAACGGATAGATAAATAAGAGCAGGATTGCAATATTTATCATCTAAACTCATATTTTATTCGCTTTTTGTCCATAATGGAGCGCGTCTCGTGGCTTCTATTAGCGTCGCGCCTGCCACAAGATCTCTCACTGTTTAGCTACCAGACACTCCGATTAATGCATGAAAGCAAACGGATACATAAATAAGCGCAGGATTGCAATATTTATCATCTAAACTCATATTTTATTTGCTCTTTTTGTCCATAATGGAGCGTGTCTCGTGGCTATTACTAGCGTCGCGCCTGCCACAGTTTAGCGTCGCGCCTGCCTCAAGATCTCTCACTGTTTACAGCTACCAGACACTCTGATTGACACATGAAAGCAAACGGATACATAAATAAGTGCAGGATTGCACTATTTGTCATCTTAACTCATATTTTATTTGCTCTTTTTGTCCATAATGGAGCGCGTCTCGTGGCTCCTACTAGCGTCGCGCCTGCCACAGCTTAGCGTCGCGCCTGCCTCAAGATCTCTCACTGTTTAGCTACCAGACACTCCGATTAATGCATGAAAGCAAACGGATGCATAAATAAGGGCAGGATTGCACTATTTGTCATCTTAACTCATATTTTATTTGCTCTTTTTGTCCATAATAGAGCGCGTCTCGTGGCTCGCGTGGAGCGCGTATATCTGTGGCTTGCCATATCTGTGGCAGGTCCCGAGGCAGGCGCATATAACCGTGGCAGGTCCCAAGGCAGCCGCGCATAAGCGTGGCAGGTCCCGAGGTAGGCGCATATAGCCGTGGCAGGTCCCGAGGCAGGCGCGCATAACCGTGGCAGGTCCCGAGGTAGGCGCATATAGCCGTGGCAGGTCCCGAGGCAGACGCATATAACGGTGGCAGGTCCCGAGGCAGGCGCGCATAACCGTGGCAGGTCCCAAGGCAGCCGCGCATAAGCGTGGCAGGTCCCGAGGTAGGCGCATATAGCCGTGGCAGGTCCCGAGGCAGGCGCGCATAACCGTGGCAGGTCCCGAGGTAGGCGCATATAGCCGTGGCAGGTCCCGAGGCAGACGCATATAACGGTGGCAGGTCCCGAGGCAGGCGCGCATAACCGTGGCAGGTCCCGAGGTAGGCGCATATAGCCGTGGCAGGTCCCGAGGCAGACGCATATAACCGTGGCAGGTCCTGAGGCAGGCGCATATAACGGTGGCAGGTCCCGAGGCAGGCGCGCATAACCGTGACAGGTCCTGAGGCAGGCGCATATAACGGTGGCAGGTCCCGAGGCAGGCGCGCATAACCGTGACAGGTCCTGAGGCAGGCGCATATAACGGTGGCAGGTCCCGAGGCAGGCGCGCATAACCGTGGCAGGTCCCGAGGCAGGCGCGCATAACCGTGGCAGGTCCCGAGGTAGGCGCATATAGCCGTGGCAGGTCCCGAGGCAGGCGCGCATAACCGTGGCAGGTCCCGAGGTAGGCGCATATAGCCGTGGCAGGTCCCGAGGCAGACGCATATAACGGTGGCAGGTCCCGAGGCAGGCGCGCATAACCGTGGCAGGTCCCGAGGTAGGCGCATATAGCCGTGGCAGGTCCCGAGGCAGACGCATATAACCGTGGCAGGTCCTGAGGCAGGCGCATATAACGGTGGCAGGTCCCGAGGCAGGCGCGCATAACCGTGACAGGTCCTGAGGCAGGCGCATATAACGGTGGCAGGTCCCGAGGCAGGCGCGCATAACCGTGACAGGTCCTGAGGCAGGCGCATATAACGGTGGCAGGTCCCGAGGCAGGCGCGCATAACCGTGGCAGGTCCCGAGGCAGGCGCGCATAACCGTGGCAGGTCGCGGGGCAGGCGCGCATAACCGTGGCAGGTCCAGTGGCAGCTCCCCCTGCCACGCAAAGATTTTACTCCCTCTCTTGTTTTGACTGCTTTTCCAACCTTGTTGATTATTGAATTGATTGCATTGTGCTTCGCAATTGCGTCTTTAATTGCAAGTTGGAGTAAGTGGATCGGACATCTTAGGTGAAGATTTGATTTTGTGACGTAGTTCTCTACCATCATGTTCAATTGGATGGCCAGCTGGTCTGCATGGAGCTGCAGGAGTGCAACATCTGGAGCATCACCCTCACCATCTGTCTCCCTGTCCCCGAGATCTTGGTCCAGCTGATCCCCGAATTCGCTAAAACCAGGCAGATTGAAGGCTTTTACCATATTGCTGGCGCTATCAGTTACTACTCTGATCACACCACGCTGAATATTCCAGCGTCTCAGGACCTCCTCATATTTTTCATAAATGTGCTTCGCTGTGTGGTGTCCCTGAATGTGTTCACAACTCAGCAGAACAGTGTGGCTTTGAAAGTTTTCATCTACAAAACTTCCCACGATACCCAGAAAACTGTGACCTCGTCGGCTCGTCCAAATATCAAGGGCCACTGAGAGTCCATTGCAGTTCTGTAGCAGAACGCGCAATTTATTCTCCAACTCTAATAAAGCATGTGGCATGAGTGTGTCACGGACCGTGCTATAGCAAGGTGGGGTGTAGCCAGGCTGTGCAATGTTCGCAAAATAGCGCATCCCTTTTCTTTCTCCTTTGGTGAGTGGCTCATAGTCCATGTAAATCATTTTAAAGAAAACCTGGTCTAGTTCACTCTTCCTCTCCTGTGAAATATTTATTTTTGTCGTTCTTTGTTGAAAGAAGCCTTTAAATTTACTGCTCTGTGTCTCTTTACATGTTTCCTGTGATTTTTTCTCTGCAAAAAATGTAAATTGAACATAAATATGGCGCTAAAATTAAATGTAAATAATAAGTAGGCCTAGCCTAAATGCCAATACAATATTTACAAATGTATTAATTCTGCATTGGTGGTTTAGGTTGTTCAAGCTGAATAATACCGACCTTCAGGTTTTTTTTTCCACGTGTGAGCGAAAAACTTTATCGTGTTTCCTTGACACATGCCTTTTAAGATTCCACAATGAATCTTTTGACGTTGCAATCACCTCCCCGCACTCGCGTTCTCCTTTGTCATCACTACCTTTTATAATACATTTATATTTTTTTCCCCTTCTTCACGGTAATATTTCAGAAACTCCATTTTTCTGTCTCTCTTTACCTGTGCTTACTGCTTATTACCAACTTATAAAATCGTCCATCATTTAATGGAGATGCACAGGTGGAAATCGCGAGGGGGTCGGTAAAAATGTAATTAAAATCATGTGATAAATTAATTACATGATATATACTTTATATAAATGTTTGTGAAAGTACTAATAAAACAATACAAATGCAAACGAATGCAAAATATGATTAGAAACATTTTGATTCCCCCTCCGTCTCCTGACAGTGGTTTGGTCCTGGGACTCCTGGCTCGTGATTGGTAATTGAGCGATAGTGGAGCGTTTCGGAGCGAGAGAAAATCACAACGCTCCGACATTTAAAAAATCCGCTCCTCGCACCTGGCAAAATCACGCAACTCCGCTCCTCGCTCCGCTCCCACACCGCACCGCTCACATACTCTGTGTTGTGAATGGGAGACTCAGGCTGGAGATCCAAGTGCAGCGTTTATTAAAGTAGAGTGGTCGTACAGGCAGGGTCAAAACAGGAACAAACAGGAACAGTGAGGAACAGGCAGAATCGTAGTCAAGGGACAGGCAAAGATCAGGACAGGCAGCAATGGGTCAAAAAACAGGGAACAGGCAGTAACGGCAACAAGGAACAGGCAGACAGGGAATACAGGGAAGCGCTCGGAATTGCAACAACAGTTAAACAATACTTCGCGGTGAGGTGGTGTGTTTGGAAGTCCTTTAAAGTCCTGTTAATGAGCTGCAGCTGGGTGTGGTAATCAGTGTGGTGTGCTAGGGTGGATGTGGCAACAGGTGATTGGTGAGAAGTGAACATGTGACTGACAGGGAGAATTGTGGGAAGTGTAGTCCGGGGAGTGACAGGAACAGACGGTGATCATGACATAACGCCCCCCTCCCGGAAGGCGCGTCCTCGCGACATAAAGGAACAGCTAGGGAGGGGGGGGTGGGTGCATTGGAGATCTAACAGTAGCCGGGAACGGGATCTCCAATGCAGCCCCAGGGACTCAGGCAACCACGGTGGGTCAGGTGGCTCGGGCGGCCACGGCAGGTCGGGTGGTTCAGGCAACCACGGCAGGTCAGGTGGTTCGGACAGCCACGGCAGGTCAGGTGGCTCGGGCGGCCACGGCAGGTCAGGTGATTCGGACAACCAAGGCAGGTCAGGTGGCTTGGACGGCCACGGCAGGACAGAGTCCATACATGGCCCTAGTGGCCTACAGTCAAGTCAAGTCAAATTTATTTATATAGCGCTTTTACAATTGGTAATTGTTTCAAAGCAGCTTTACATATTAGAAGCACAGAAAAAAAAGGGAAGTGGTTAAAACTGTACAAACAAGCGTGGTAATATGTAACATATACAAGATGGTGCTACATTAAGCCAATGTCGGCTGACTTCCAGGGGTGGAAAAAACCCCCTAGGAGAAAAACCCAGCGTGCTAGCACTGGGAAAAAAGTCCTAGGAGGGAAAAAACCCCTTGGAAGATATATATATGTAAATGTATATGGAGATCAAAATCTGAATTGTACATTTTATTATAGAGATTAAAAATCGATTATATATAAATATATGCAAGCGGATACGGGGATCCTGGGCTACGTTGTAGTCAGGTCCAGACGCAGGTTCTCCATCTGACCTGGATACGGCCTGGATCCAGCACCCGGCAAACCTCAGGATAAGCAGAGAGACAGATATTAGCGTAGATGCCATTCTTGTTCTGATGTACAGGTATATCTAGTGTTATAGGAAATGTTCTCGGTTCCGGCCGACCTAATTATTGCAGCGTAACAATCCTTTAACGGATTTGAAAAATGTTAATGTATTGATGATGTGTTATGTGTATGCAAGAGCAAAGAGATGTGTTTTTAGTCTAGATTTAAACTGACAGAGTGTGTCTGCTTCCCGAACAATGCTAGGAAGATTGTTCCAGAGTTTAGGTGCTAAATAGGAAAATGATCTGCCGCCTTCAGTTGATTTTGATATTCTGGGTATTATCAACTGGCCTAAATTCTGAGATCGCAATAAACGTGAAGGACTATAATGCATTAAGAGCTCACTTAGGTACTGGGGAGCTAAACCATTTAGAGCTTTATAAGTAAGTAGCAAGATTTTAAAATCTATACGATGTTTAATAGGGAGCCAATGTAATGTTGACAGAACTGGGCTAATATGGTCATACTTTCTGGTTCTAGTAAGAACTCTAGCTGCCGCATTTTGAACCAACTGTAGTTTGTTTAAAAGCCGAGCAGAACAACCACCCAGTAGAGCGTTACAATAATCTAGTCTTGAGGTCATGAATGCATGAACCAACTGTTCCGCATTTGTCATTGAGAGCATATGTCGTAATTTAGATATATTTTTTAGATGGAAGAAGGCGGTTTTACAGATACTAGAAACATGACTTTCAAATGAAAGATTGGTATCAAAGAGCACACCCAGGTTCCTAACTGAGGACGAAGGTTTAATGGAGCACCCGTCAAGTGTTAGAGAGTATTCAAGGTTTTTTCGTGAGGAAGTTTTTGGTCCAAAGATTAGGAAATCAGTTTTTTCTGAATTTAATAATAAGAAATTTCTTGTCATCCAGTTTTTAATGTCAGCTATGCATTCTGTTAGTTTTGTGAATTTGTAGGTTTCGTCAGGGCGCGAGGAAATATAGAGCTGAGTATCGTCAGCGTAGCAGTGAAAACTAACACCATGCTTCCTAATTATCTCTCCTAAGGGCAGCATGTACAGAGTGAAAAGCAACGGTCCTAATACTGAGCCTTGTGGTACCCCATATTTAACCTGTGATCGATACGACATCTCTTCATTAACTACCACAGACTGATAACGGTCAGATAAGTATGATTTGAACCATGCCAAAGCAATTCCACTAATGCCAATATAGTTTTCAAGTCTTTTTAAAAGAATGTTATGATCGATAGTGTCAAAAGCAGCACTGAGATCTAATAACACTAATAGAGAAATACAGCCACGATCGGATGATAGGAGTAGATCGTTTGTAACTCTAACGAGAGCAGTCTCAGTACTATGGTATGGTCTAAATCCTGACTGGAAATCCTCACAGATTCCATTTCTTTCTAAAAAGGAACACAGTTGTGTTGAAACTGCCTTTTCTAGTATCTTTGACAGAAAAGGTAGATTCGAGATTGGCCTGTAATTTACTATATCTCTCGGATCTAGTTGAGGTTTTTTAATAAGAGGTTTGATAATAGCCTGCTTAAAGGTTTTTGGCACGTGTCCTAGTGTTAAAGATGAATTAATTATATCAAGAAGTGGACCTATGACCTCTGGAAGCATTTCTTTCAGTAGTTTAGTCGGCATTGGGTCTAACATACATGTCGTTGATTTTGATGATTTGATAAGTTTAGATAATTCTTCCTCTCCTATAGCGGCGAATGATTCTAGTTTTACCTCAGGGACACTACAGTGCACTGTCTGAAGAGAAACTGTAGACGGTTGCATGTTTATAATTTTCTCTCTAATATTATCAATCTTGCAAGTAAAGAAGTTCATAAAGTCATTACTGCTGTGCTCTATGGAAACGTCAGCAGTTGAATCTCTGTTTCTAGTTAATTTAGCCACTGTGTCAAATAAATACCTAGGATTATGTTTGTTTTCTATTAAGAGATTTGAAAAATAAGTAGATCTAGCATTTCTTATGGCTGTTCTGTACTCAATCATTTTTTCTTTCCACGAAAGGCGAAAAACTTCTAGTTTTGTTTTCTTCCAACTACGTTCAGCTTTTCTAACAGCTCGTTTTAGAGCCCGAGTGTGCTCATCATACCACGGCGTTGGATTAGTTTCCTTAATCTTCTTTAGACGTAAAGGAGCGACCGCATCTAATGTGCTGGAAAAGAGAGAGCCAATAGTTTCTGTTGCAGCATCGAGTTCTTCTATGTTGTCAGGTATACTAAGGCGATGAAACTGCTCGGGGAGATTATTTATAAAGCAATCTTTAGTGGCAGACGTGATTTTTCTACAATATTTATGGCTGGGTGGTGGTTTTGTAGCCTTGGCTAATTGTATTATACACGAGACTAAATAATGATCTGATATATCATCGCTCTGCTGTAGAATTTCAACAGCATCAATATCTATTCCATGCGACAGTATTAGATCTAGGGTATGATTACGACAATGAGTGGGTCCTGACACGTGTTGTTTAACTCCAATAGAGTTTAAGATATCTGCAAATGCCAATCCAAATGCGTCTTTATTATTATCTACATGGATATTAAAATCACCAACAACAAGGACTTTATCCGCAGCCAGTACTAACTCTGATAGAAACTCAGCAAATTCTTTGATAAAGTCAGTATGGTGCCCTGGTGGCCTGTATACAGTAGCCAGCACAAATGTCAACTTACATAATGTTACATAAAGCACCATCACTTCAAAGGAATTATATTTGAAATTCTTTTGAATGATTCTGAATATATTACTATAAATTACAGCAACACCTCCCCCTTTGCCTTTCTGTCGAGGATTGTGTCGATAATCATAACCTTGAGGACTAGATTCATTTAAAGTAATGTAATCGTCTGGTTTTAGCCAGGTTTCTGTCAAAAACCAGACGATGGCCATTCTGTACAGTCCATGAATGGCCATAGTAGTTCAGAGGCCCTTAAAGGCCATGGTTGAGCAGGGTCCCCACCCACAAGCTCCCCACCCCTAGGTATACTGCCCCCCCCCAAAAAGTTCTTGGGGAAATCAAGGGAGGCATTGGCGGGTTCATGGGCAAGGAGCTCGGGTGGCGCCAGCAGGTCAGATGGCCTGAGCGGCAGCGGTAGAGCAAATGGTCCAGGCGGTGGTGGCAGGGCCGACCAAGGCTGCTCTGTGGCCTTATCAAGGAGAGCGGGCAGTTCGGTGACGGCCTCCATGGCCGTATCAAGGAGAGCGGGCAGTTCGGTGGCGGCCTCCATGGCCGTATCAAGGAGAGCGGGCAGTTCGGTGATGGCCTCCATGGCCGTATCAGGGAGAGCAGACAGCTCCGAGACGGCAGCGGGCTCGGGCTGCTCCGGGACGGCAATAGAGCTCGAGTTCCACAACGCACGTAGGACAGCCAAGACATAAAAAGTGAGCACAGCCCTCTGGGCCAAGACAGGACAGACCAGGAGAGCAGGCTGTGCTGGAGCGGACTCACTGGCTGGAGCGGACTCAATGGCTGGAACAACCCCTGCATCCTTGAGCACCGCAGGGGCGGCCATCTTGCCCGTGGGCACTGGCAAAGCAGCCATTTCGTCCATCGCGTCCAGGGTGCTTAAGTCCACTGCAATCGGCGAACAAGAGGCCATAGCAACCGGCGAGCTTGAGAGTGTTGAAACCGGCGAGCTTGAGAGCGTTGAAACCGGCGAGCTTGAGAGCGTTGAAACCGGCGAGCTTGAGAGCGTTGAAACCGGCGAGCTTGAGAGCGTTGAAACCGGCGAGCTTGAGAGCGTAGCAACCGGCAGGTTTGAGAGCGAAGCGGCAGACTGGCTTGAGAGCGAAGCGGCTGGCTGGCTTGAGAGCGAAGCGACCGGCTGGCTTGAGAGCGAAGAGGCCGACTGATGCTTGGGAATTCCAGCCGCACGCGCCGACATCAGCGGTGGATCAGCCACACTGGAACGCAACCCTCTCCACTCCCAGACAGATCCGGAGATGTGACGTGATTCTGGGCGATCAGCGGCAACGTGACTTTGCTCTGGGCGATCAGCGGAGACGGGACGATGCTCTGGGCAATCAGAGAAGGCGTGACGTTGCTCTGGGCGATCAGCGAAGGCGTGACGTTGCTTTGGGCGATCAGTGGAGACGTGACGTGACTCTGGGCGATCAGTGGAGACGTGAACTGTTGTTGTGATGGTAGCCGCCATTTTGTGAGTGTCCATTGGCGCGGCAGCCATTATGTGGTTCAGCACGGTGTCGCGTTCCTCCGCGACCCCCACAGTAAAAGTTGAACCAGCGGTGAGCAGGGCACAGTCCAAGAACTCCACGAACGACCCTCGTGGACCATTGGTGAATACATAGTCCTTAAGTGGTTGGTTTAATCCATAAATAAAAAAGTCAATGAGGGCACAGTCGGGTAGATCAGATAAGTGGGCTATATCCAGAAACTTCTGAATATGTGCCTCCAGGGTACAGTTACCTTGACGAAGGCTGACAAGACACATTGCTGGGTCCATGCTGATGCTGGATGAGACAAACACTCACGGTAGCTGCTGGATCTTGGTTTGGCGAAGTATTCTGTTGTGAACAGGAAGTAACGGCAATAAGGAACAGGCAGACAGGGAATACAGGGAAGCGCTCGGAATTGCAACAACAGTTAAACAATACTTCGCGGTGAGGTGGTGTGTTTGGAAGTCCTTTAAAGTCCTGTTAATGAGCTGCAGCTGGGTGTGGTAATCAGTGTGGTGTGCTAGGGTGGATGTGGCAACAGGTGATTGGTGAGAAGTGAACATGTGACTGACAGGGAGAATTGTGGGAAGTGTAGTCCGGGGAGTGACAGGAACAGACGGTGATCATGACACTCTGGAACAGTGCACTGACAGGCTCTCCTCAGCTCTCATCGAGGCTTGTGTAGCCCTGGTTGCAATGGGCTGAAAAAGAAATAAAAATATAAACAAATCACCATTTAATGGCAAACTTTTAAATAATGTAGATGAGTCGGGAAACTTCCCTTCTAGTTACTTCCCACTGTCTCCTCAACTCGTTGTCTTTATAAACCTTAAATGTGTGAAAAGCTAGCCAACTAACTAACGTTACAGTAAGGGTTAAATTAAGATTAACAAAATATCAGTCACCTAGCCGTAACGAGTACTTGTCATAAAAGTCGGTTTTAATAAAATAGAGATGCATATTTAAACTTTAGTTTCTAAAATAACATAAGCTAAAACTATATTAGAAATCATGTAAACTCATGTCTCAACTTTCACAGCTAATTAGTGACATCGCTAGCTATTTTAGTGACTCCGGTGGCCAATTACTATCAATTATATAATGACCAAATACAACCAGAAACAAATGTTCAGTCTTACCTGTGAAAGGTTATTCCCCGAGACAATTGTTGGTTATTCCCCGGTTTTCAATTGTGCAGCGATTTGTACAGCCCCAAGCAGCACACGAAGCAGGCATTTTTCTCAATTCCACTAATGAACGTAACGCGAACGTTGCCCCCCACAACATGGCGGCGCCGTTGACGTACGGTCCAGCGGCCAATGGGGCGTCTAGTGTTTATTATATGTCTATGGCCTTCACGTCTTCACGTAGAGAAGCCGGATTCATCATATTCTGCTCTGTAAAAAACTATTATTTACTGCCATAGAGGACTGCGACTGCAACTCATCATCATTTGAACTACTTTTGGTACAACATTTTCGCAATAAATAAATTGTTGTGATTACGCTTGTTTGTCTGTCTTTCTTTTATTTAAAACAATACGGAGTTTTAATAAATGTTTATGGGTTATTTTAAAGGTAGGTGTAGGATTAGCAGCTCAAAATATCGTTTTGATCTTATATTTTTAATAAAATTATCATTTTCATTTACAAAAATGTACGTTTTGTGTCTTTGAAAGCTACATATGCTCTTACCAGGTGTAACTTGCACATTAACTGGTATACTGGTAATTAACTGGTATAGTCACTAGTACGTTCAGAGTAAGTACATGGAAATAGGACTGTAAAATAAAGTGAACCTTTGTACATAAACATTACATAGGAATTACCAGCTCTTACCAGGTGTAACTTACACATTAACTAACTGGTATATTCACTAGTACGTTCATAGTAAGTACATGGAAATAGGACTGTTTAATAAAGTGCATCCTTGTACATAAACATTACATAGGAATTACCAGCTCTTTAACCTTTGCAATAATAAGCTTAAGCATTTTAAACAATTAGTAAGTACAGTAATGTGTCTTACAAGTTAACATAAATAAATGCTTATTACCCACATTTGTCTGTAAGTACAAAATATTTACCATGTACGTACTAAGTAAGTACAGTAATGTGTCTGTTAGTTACCATATACGGACACTATAAGTAAGCACCTGTTATTACCCAACACTTGTCTATAGGTACAAAGTAGTTACCATGTATGTACCATTGGAAAGTACAGCAGTGTTTCTTATTAGTTCCCATGTACATACATGTCTGGTAAGTACCTTGTGTTACCACTCTTTTACCTATATATAATTACTATATATGTACCAGGAAAGTACACATACTGTAAAATAAAGTGCTACCGAAAACGGTTCGTCCGCCACACATTTCACGTCTCAACAAGGCTGCTTTTGTATATTTGATGGATCTAAGTCTTATTATATTTCATATAATAGGCTATATATTATATTTCATCATTTTTATTTTTTGTCATAAATCAATGCTACTGGTCACCTTTTACATCTACGGTATTCCTGAAAAGTAACATTTTGAACAAGGTTTCTGTCCAACAGTGAAATTATAAGTGTATCGATCAACGGTTTGATGTGTATTTGTAAATATTCTTGTGCTTTTGATTTTCTTTATCCAGTGTGTTAGTATGGCTGGTCCATACTAAAATGGTTGAAATGGTTGTAGAGATGCTGCATACAAAACAGGATGAAGCAATTAGTCCCCCAACTCAGGGCAGAACCGAAGTATCCTGAAGAGCTGCCCAGGACCTTCACCTGGTTCAACAGCTATTTCATCGAAAGATGCCTGGATATGTTGCGCATAAAGTCAAGTCAAGTCATCTTTATTTTTATAGCACTTTTTACAATGCAGATTGTGTCAAAGCAGCTTTACAGTGAAAACTAGTAAATCATTTTGGCTGTACAGCAGCTCTTAAAGAAAATGGTGTCATTGTCCAGTTTAAATAAATTCAATATTGATTAATTTTGTTGTAAAATCAATAATTAGTTAATTTATCTATATATCAGCACTGGAGAAAACATCGTCTAGCTCAGTTCTGTTCGCACACAATGGTGTCAATGCAGGCAGATCAAAAAGACACTAATGTATGCGAACAGAACTGAACTGGATGAATATGTATGCTGACCCTCACGTACGTGTAAAAAGTGAAGTATAATTTGGCCTTTAGAAAGGTAATGACATACACACACACACACACACACACACAAAAACATTTTATTCAAAAAGAAAGAAAAAAATAAAATAAGGATTTGTTTATTGAGGAATACCTGGAATAATGAATGATGAAATTAATTTATTGTAATATATGCGATATAGAAAATAATAACTAATTCAGGTCACTTTAGATGTTGTATATGTCCAAAACTGTTACTTTTCAGGAACACTGACAGACTTAAAGGGTGACCAATTGCATTGATTTATGACAAAAAATAAAAAATTATGAAATATATAGCCTAATATATTAAATATAATGAGACTTGCATCCATAAAATATACAAAAGTAGCCTTGTTAAGATGTGAAATGTGTGGCAGATGAACAGTTGTCTGCAGTAAATATGTTCTAACTTGCAAAAATGTGCAAATATTAAAGATTTCTATATTGGTCATTTTTGACCCATTTGTGTAAAATCAATGTATAAATACAAAAACTGTGTTTGTTTTTGTTTATATAGTAACAAAGAAAAAATAAACATCATGATTTTTGACAATCAAAAACAAGATATTTAAGGAATACCTGAAATAAATAAATGATAAAATACTTGTATTTTAAAGATTCAGCAAAGAAACACTCAGTCATGATTGAAATAACAAAGGAAATGAATACGGGTCATTTTTGACCCATGTTGTGCATTAGAAGGGTAGTGATACAAAAATGATTTTTATTCAAAAGTAATAAAGAAAAAATGAAAATGAGGATTTGTGATGATCAAAAACCTGGAATACTAAATGATGACATTAATTTCTTGCAAAGATATAAAAAATAAAAACTCAGTCAGGTCATTTGTGCATCAAAGGATTAAGAAGTTATTTACAACTATTTTTAAGAATGATATTTTGTGAATCTGACCACTGGTTTGTAACAGAATCACCCATTTGTGATTAAATTTATGAATCAAAATCACTCACCTTCAGTATGTCCAGAGTGGATGTTTGAAATCATCACTAAAAAATATAAATAAATAATAAACTCATGAAAGATTATGTGTATTTTTAAATGTTCCTGGTAAAGATAATCAAACTCATCCATTGGTTATCCTGAGAGAGTTTCTGTGGGATCATATTTTCAAAGTTCCTCCCATGAGGGAACCGGCTGTGTTTCTCCTCCTCACAAGATCTCTGGTCAAGCTTACTTATTTTATGTAGAGAAATCTAATACATTAACAAGCCAGCCAAACGACAGCTCAGACAAATACAAGAAAGTCTAACAATTATTGAACATGGAGCTGATCAACTTTGTATTATACTTTAGGCATTTTATAAATGAATATTCGTCCTTTGCTTGTGAAACACCATAATTTCACTCATAATTTAAACTCTTACTAACTACACTAGTGAACATCTACTGGAGACTAAGTAGTGCAAGGGTAGGCAAGTTTGGTCCTAGAGAGCCGCTGTCCTGCAGAGTTTAGCTCCAACCTTAATCAAACTCACCTGAACAAGCTAATCAATCCCTTCAGGATTACAGGCTAAAGGCAGGTGAGGGTTTTACTAGGGCTGGATCTGAAATCTGCAGGACAGTGGCTCTCTAGGACCGAACTTGCCTACCACTGAACTACATGGACAGCAAACTGTACAAAACAATCCAACAGAACTGATTCAACAAACACTATTAGAAAGCACAAAACTGAGTGACTGAACAAACAGACTGACTCAAACACAACAGAGTTCATTTCTCTTTCACAATCAGCTCTAACTGCACACTTCCTCTCTCAAGATCATCTTTCACTCATATATCATGAACTAGAGCTGGATCTGAAACACTGAGAGCAGCATGAAAAGAAAAAAAAAATAATTCAAGAACACTAATTAATCTCTTGAACCTGTTCAATCTATTCATAATATGAGCAGTTAACATCCAGTGAAAATAATACTCACAGAGCACAAGAGGAAGTTGACTGAGCTCCATACTGACTGAATAATGACAGACGGTTAAAGACACAGACTGAGTTAAAGCCTCAAGACTTCCTGATACCTACAGTCAGATCTTTAGGAACATAATGACAGATTAAAGACATACAAATGAACCTCATGTGTTACAGAAAACCTTCTGATAATGTTGATAATCTTGTAACATGTTTTCAAAAAATGTCACAAAAGTTTATAGTGAAATGTTGTCAGGACTCATTCAGTATCAAACTGAAGAGCAGCAGTTCACCATTTTGAGAATTGATATTCTTTTGTGTTTAATGGAGAAGGAAAATAAAAACTATACTTTGTATATACTTTGGATCTGCATTGTAATAATGGTCTTAGCTGTATTTATAACTTTATAAGTGAAGAAGCAGAAACTGGTGAAGGACTGCTGTTCCTCCACACTGGTTAATGCCACTGAGCTGAAAGAGAACAAACCAAACCACAACTACGAGCTCAACTCTATCTATTTCTATTCCATCCTCTGACAATAAGGGTGTGGAGTTTGACACTGATATATTTGTACGTGTGAACAGTTTAATATTCAAACACCAAGACATAACAAATTGATGTCTGTTCCTCCTATTATAAGTTTAATGTATAATGTAATATAAATTCAGCTATTGAACGATTCATAATAACAGTTTTGTCATTCATATGGAAATCAATCTGCATTGTTGCAATATATGATTTTAATTCACCAAAAAGGGGGAATCAGACTTCACTGTTCACTGTAGATTGAATAACGACATAGTCAGTAGAAACAATATCTCAGGAAAATCAATAATTAGAAAACCCCAAATATGTACAATCCCCAGAGTTAAATCAACTCTGATCAGAGTACACATGGTCCCTCTCTAGTGTTAAAGTAGCACTGAAGCAGTTAAAGTTAATGAGATAATTAAGCGATTAATTAAGTGATGATTGAGCATTAGTGATGAACACCTGCTGTTAACAAGCAGAATCACTGAAGAAAAGAGAAACACAAGAACTACAACTGACTTCAGCCACAGCCTTAGATGAAATCAACTGAAGAGAAAAGAAGACATTAAATCTGTGAAGATCTCAGCAGAGGAGGATTAAACAACTCCACAAACAGCATTACCAGCTTCACTTATTACTAAACAGATTGACTTTATTTCCGTCACACGTCTACAGAAGTTATTGAGAATTACCAGAGGTTTAGATGTTGGTTGTATTTGTCAAGAAAAGAAAAGAAAAGAAAAGAAAAGAAAAGAAAAGAAAAGAAAAGAAAAGAAAAAAAGATGTCACCATTATGTAGATCAGGGTTTGCTTTAGTTGGGCTCTTAACCCTCCTATATAAAAAACTTTTTCTGCAACAATGCATATGATGTAAAACAGTGAGGTTCGAGCTTTTCTGTTATGAGATAATCATTGTGAGCTGGTCTGACTGCATCCAAAGTAACTAATATTTTTTGTCATTTTTAGATTTCACATTATCAACTCTGTGAAACTACAGCATGAAAACAGTGTTGCTGCAAACAATTATCACGAGTGATTTCAAAACCATGTAATGCATAAAAGGTTTTGTACTACTGTATTATTTATAGACATACACAGACATCAAGAATCAGCTTATGAATCTCAACAATGGTTATAATCAACAAAACACTTCACAATCCAATGCATGCTGGGTGCCACCATAGTACAAAACTCCCATCATGCACTGGAGTATGAATAATTATTGTCACCACTGTTGAGGATTGTATGATAAGTGTTCATGTCTAAAAGCCTGAGCAGTAATCGTTGTTCATCTTCAGCATTGAAGCATTATGGTGGTAAATGTTTAATGGACCTATTTTTTTAAGTCAATAAACCAAAGAAAAAAGAGAGACCACTTTGTAATGTTCATTTAAATGTCTTACGATCCTTTTTCTTGTTTGGCCCAAACAGAATAATTTCCCACTCCCATCAAATAAAAGGTAGTCTAAATGTCTTCCCTGAATGTTGATCATTATTCTGTGTTTAATATAATTATTGTACCATTCAAAAGTTTGGGGTCAGCACAATTATTTTTTTTTTAAAAGAAACCAATACTTTCATTCAGCAAGGATCCCTGAAATTGATTCAACAATAGATGCAATGAATTGATTTATGAAGCTTTTAAGCATTTTTGGTGACTTTCAGTGCTGTAGCCTTTGGGAAGGTTTCTTTATAATTCGATCTGACATACCCTGCTGCCCCAAAGGTTACAAAGACTTGTTGGTCATGAGTCTATTCCATTCTATTTATTTAATTTATTTAGCTCCAACTCTAAATAAACAAACGTGAACCAGTTAATCAAGGCCTTCAGACTCACTACACCAACAACCCCAGAGCTAAATTAACTCTAAATTATGCTCTGAGTCTGAGTCCACACTCAAGAAGCAGTATTAAAGTTAATGAGATAATTAGCGGAGTTGGTGGAGTCCTGCCTCAAGTGGAGGAGTTTAAGTATCTTGGGGTATTGTTCACGAGTGAGGGAACGACGGAGCGGGAGATTGACAGGCGGATCGGTGCAGCTTCTGCAGTAATGCAGTCGATGTACTGGTCCGTCATGGTGAAGAAGGAGCTGAGCTGTGAGGCAAAGCTTTCGATTTTTCCGGTCAATACGCTCCTACTCTCACCTATGGTCATGAGCTTTGGGTCATGACCGAAAGAATGAGATCCCAGATACAGGCGGTCGAAATGAGTTTCCTCCGTAGGGTGGCTGGGCGCTCCCTTAGCGATTGGGTGAGGAGCTCGGTCACTCGGGAGGAGCTCAGAGTAGAGCCGCTGCTCCTCCACATTGAGAGGAGCCAGCTGAGGTGACTCGGGCATCTGTTCCGGATGCCTCCTGGACGCCTCTCTGGGGAGGCGTTCCGGGCATATCCCACCGGGAGGAGGTCCCGGGGAAGACCTAGGACACGCTGGAGGGACTATGTCTCTCGGCTGGCCTGGGAACGCCTCGGAATTCCCCCGGAAGAGCTGGAGGGAGTGTCTGGGGCGAGGGAAGTCTGGGCGTCTCTGCTTAGACTGCTGCCCCCGCGACCAGCCCCGGATAAGCAAAAGAAAATGGATGGATGGAGATAATTAAGTGATTGAGTGATTATTGAGCATTAGTGATGAACACTTGATGTTAACAAGCAGAATCACTGAAGGAAAGAGTCACAATTTTCAAGTGACCATTATGGTAAAGGTATTTGCTTTAGTTCAAGGGTCTCTAAACTCGGTCCTGGAGGGCTACTGTCCTGAAGAGTTTAGCTCCAACTTTCCTCAACAAACCTGCCTGGAAGTTTCTAGTATACCTAATTAGACCTTGATTAGCTGGTTCAGGTATGTTTATTTGGGGTTGGAGACAGTGGCCCTCCAGGACCGAGTTTGTAGACCCCTACTTTAGTTGGTCTCTTGACCCTTGACAAACATTAGTGCAAGAAAAAATATAGAGTGATGTTGTCATTAAATACTGCATTACCAACACTGCAATACTATAGCAAGAGCTCCAGCACTGTTGTAATAATCAGATATCTAATTTACTAGATATCTATATTTACTTGCTAAACTTAAGGCAATTCATTTTGACCAGTTTTGAGCTACATTTCTGCCCCTGCCAACATGTTGTAAAATGAGTTACACGTCTTTGGATAAAGGTTAGTAAACTAGTTTAATATTAAATGTGTAATATTTAGGTTTTCTGGCTTTACTTTCAAAACAGAGAATATTTAAACATTTATCCCAGACCCGGTGCAGCATTTTGCCCCATAAAGACTTTCAATGTAATAGGTTTTTTGTTATTTCTTACAAACTAAGGGATGAGTTGAAATTATTTTGTATGGAAATTGACAGCATATCACATAATAAATTAATACCCAACTCAGAAAAGTCCTTAATGTTAACAGGAAAAAAATGAGAAAAAAAAAAAAAATCTGTAAAGTTAACCTTATAAACTTAAAACCATATAAACTGTATAACTTAAAACTTTAGCATTTAAAATAGAATTATATTTGAAGACAATTATATGTAATGTTTTTACATTTATTTTTTATAGTAAAGTTCTAGCAACAACACTTGCCAGTTTTTGTTTATAATTAGTGCCGTTTTAAAGTAATTTTTTTGTGTGAAAAATGTATTTCAGAAGGTTGAAATACACTATATTCAAGAACAAAAACAGTAATTCACATGTTACAGAGATTTTATTAATAATTGCATATTTATCTCTACAATAACACATTAAAATGATTTTAATATTAACAGTGGTCTATGTACACTGCAAATGAAGCAGATGGATGTAACATTCAGTGATAAACAGCACAAAGATCTTGAACAGTGGACTTGATACATCTGAAATGTTCATTATTACTGAAGTAAAGAGTTCCTATCTGTTTGTGAATCACTTTATTTCAGAATATCAGAAAAGGAAAGAACTGACTATGTAAAACCTTAACGTAAAATTACAGACCAAAGAAAAGATCTATCGTTCACGTTGGTGCTAAGGCTGATATCAGTATCACAATGTTTCAGGTAAGACGAGTACATGTGTGTAAATCATATTCCTCTGGGATCTGGAGGGATCTTCTCTTAGAAGTCAATGATAGATCCAGAGATATTCATTGTCTCCATTATGTGTAGTTTCTGAGGAGGGTTCAAGATGAATTCAATGCTGCATGTGTCCAACAACCAGAGGACTCATCTCCTTCTCTTGCATGTCCATCAGATTTTACAGTCAATCTGAATCCGCAAGACCAAGTCTCTCAATTTCCAGTGGATCTTTTACCTGTAAAGACAAATGGAAGAATGAACCTATGAGATGCAAAAGGTCAATCTTTTAAATGACACGGACCCCCGAATATGATCATCCTCATGTGAGAGACCCCATCCTAAAAAATTTAAAGGCATCTGTAATTTCTTGTATAAAGACCTAATGAATACAGTGAAAGATTCATATTATAAATGTCTAAAATATTACCTGTAAAATAATTAGCTTCCATTAACTTACATTATTAAATTTAATATAGTATTGTTATACTGTATTTATTTCCTTGTTTATTTTAATATAATTTTCTCTCTCTTTCTTTCTTTCTTTCTTGGTTTACTTAAGGCAGAAACACACCAAGGCGACGCCAACGAACTAGTGGCAGACTGCAGGGTTGGCTCACATCGGCAGGGTCTGGGTCCAAAGTTGGCCTGACACACCAAACCAACGCTCAACAGCCGACGGCCAAGTAGCACGTCCGTTCTGCGCCTGCGCAAGAAGAAATGCCTTTCCGTACCAGCAGGTGGCAATGGCCAATCAAAAACGGCTCAAAACTAGCCCAATGGCCAATCAAAAATGGCTCAAAACAAGCCCAATGGCCAATCAAAAATGGCTCAAAACAAGCCCAATGGCCAATCAAAAACAGCTCAAAACTAGCCCAATGGCCAATCAAAAATGGCTTGAAACAAGCCCAATGGCCAATCAAAAACAGCTCAAAACAAGCTCAATGGCCAATCAAAAACGCCTCAAAACTAGTGCAATGGCCAATCAAAAACAGCTCAAAACAAGCCCAAAGGGCAATCAAAAACGCCTCAAAACTAGCCCAATGGCCAATCAAAGACGCCTCAAAACTAGCCCAATGGCCAATCAAAAACAGCTCAAAACAAGCTCAATGGCCAATCAAAAACAGCTCAAAACAAGCCCAATGGCCAATCAAAAACAGCTCAAAACAAGCCCAATGGCCAATCAAAAACAGCTCAAAACAAGCCCAATGGCCAATCAAAAACAGCTCAAAACAAGCCCAATGGCCAATCAAAAACAGCTCAAAACAAGCTCAATGGCCAATCAAAAACAGCTCAAAACAAGCCCAATGGCCAATCAAAAACAGCTCAAAACAAGCCCAATGGCCAATCAAAAACAGCTCAAAACAAGCCCAATGGCCAATCAAAAACAGCTCAAAACAAGCTCAATGGCCAATCAAAAACGCCTCAAAACTAGCCCAATGGCCAATCAAAAACAGCTCAAAACAAGCCCAATGGCCAATCAAAAACGCCTCAAAACTAGCCCAATGGCCAATCAAAAACAGCTCAAAACAAGCCCAATGGCCCATCAAAAACGCCTTAAAACTAGCCCAATGGCCAATCAAAAACAGCTCAAAACAAGCCCAATGGCCAATCAAAAACAGCTCAAAACTAGCCCAATGGCCAATCAAAAACGCCTCAAAACTAGCCCAATGGCCAATCAAAATCAGCTCAAAACAAGCCCAATGGCCAATCAAAAACGCCTCAAAACTAGCCCAGTGGCCAATCAAAAACGCCTCAAAAATAGCCCAGTGGCCAATCAAAAACAGCTCAAAACTAGTGCAATAGCCAATCAAAAACAGCTCAAAACTAGCCCAATGGCCAATCAAAAACGCCTCAAAACTAGCCCAGTGGCCAATCAAAAACGCCTCAAAACTAGCCCAAAGGCCAATCAAAAACAGCTCAAAACTAGCCCAATGGCCAATCAAAAACAGCTCAAAACAAGCTCAATGGCCAATCAAAAACGGCTCAAAACTAGCCCAATGGCCAATCAAAAATGGCCCCAAACTAGCCCAATGGCCAATCAAAAATGGCTCAAAACAAGCCCAAAGGCCAATCAAAAACAGCTCAAAACAAGCTCAATGGCCAATCAAAAACGCCTCAAAACTAGCCCAATGGCCAATCAAAAACAGCTCAAAACAAGCCCAATGGCCAATCAAAAACGCCTCAAAACTAGCCCAATGGCCAATCAAAAACGCCTCAAAACTAGCCCAATGGCCAATCAAAAACAGCTCAAAACAAGCCCAATGGCCAATCAAAAACAGCTCAAAACAAGCCCAATGGCCAATCAAAAACGCCTCAAAACTAGCCCAATGGCCAATCAAAAACAGCTCAAAACAAGCTCAATGGCCAATCAAAAATGCCTCAAAACTAGCCCAATGGCCAATCAAAAACAGCTCAAAACAAGCCCAATGGCCAATCAAAAACGCCTCAAAACTAGCCCCATGGCCAATCAAAAACAGCTCAAAACAAGCTCAATGGCCAATCAAAAACGCCTCAAAACTAGCCCAATGGCCAATCAAAAACAGCTCAAAACAAGCCCAATGGCCAATCAAAAACAGCTCAAAACTAGCCCAATGGCCAATCAAAAACGCCTCAAAACTAGCCCAATGGCCAATCAAAATCAGCTCAAAACAAGCCCAATGGCCCATCAAAAACAGCTCAAAACTAGCCCAGTGGCCAATCAAAAACAGCTCAAAACTAGCCCAGTGGCCAATCAAAAACAGCTCAAAACAAGCCCAGTGGCCAATCAAAAACAGCTCAAAACTAGCCCAGTGGCCAATCAAAAACGCCTCAAAACTAGCCCAGTGGCCAATCAAAAACGCCTCAAAACTAGCCCAGTGGCCAATCAAAAACAGCTCAAAACTAGCCCAGTGGCCAATCAAAAACAGCTCAAAACTAGCCCAATGGCCAATCAAAAACAGCTCAAAACTAGCCCAATGGCCAATCAAAAACGCCTCAAAACTAGCCCAATGGCCAATCAAAAACAGCTCAAAACTAGCGCAATGGCCAATCAAAAACAGCTCAAAACTAGCCCAGTGGCCAATCAAAAACAGCTCAAAACTAGCCCAGTGGCCAATCAAAAACGCCTCAAAACTAGCCCAGTGGCCAATCAAAAACAGCTCAAAACTAGCCCAGTGGCCAATCAAAAACAGCTCAAAACTAGCCCAATGGCCAATCAAAAACAGCTCAAAACTAGCCCAATGGCCAATCAAAAACGCCTCAAAACTAGCCCAGTGGCCAATCAAAAACGCCTCAAAACTAGCCCAGTGGCCAATCAAAAACAGCTCAAAACTAGCCCAGTGGCCAATCAAAAACAGCTCAAAACTAGCCCAATGGCCAATCAAAAACAGCTCAAAACTAGCCCAATGGCCAATCAAAAACGCCTCAAAACTAGCCCAATGGCCAATCAAAAACAGCTCAAAACTAGCGCAATGGCCAATCAAAAACAGCTCAAAACTAGCCCAATGGCCAATCAAAAACAGCTCAAAACAAGCCCAATGGCCAATCAAAAATGGCTCAAAACAAGCCCAATGGCCAATCAAAAACAGCTCAAAACTAGCCCAATGGCCAATAAGACACAGCCTCAATCTAATCCAATGGCCAATCAGAAACGGCCTCAAACTCACCCAATGGTTAATCAGGAATAGCTCAAAACTAGCCTAATGGCCAATCAGAAACAGCCCCAATCTCGCCCAGTGGCCAATCAGACACAGCCCCAATCTAGTCCAATGGCCAATTTAAAACAGCTCAAAACAAATATCCAAATATCAAAACTCTAAATATGCCACTCCCATACATAAAATATAAAAAAATATAAAATACAGTCACTGTTATGCATTATACATATTTTCATATTTACGTAATCAATGTATTCAAAAAGGAGCCCTAAGGCACTTCCTCTCCCTTACAAAACTCTCCATCTAGCACAGCTTTATCATTGGTAGAATATAAAATGAGTAAATTACTACAATACAAGCATTTCAGTTAAATGTAATTTATGCAATACGTCAAACCATTAATCAGCTGAAAAAAAAATTTAAAAAAATCAACTTGCAGCAAGAATTTAAATGTAACCTAATTCTGTGGGAAATTTTGTCATCTAAAATGGATTCATAAATTTTTAAGTGAGTTTCAGGTGTTCAAATGCTACTTTGGAGGAGTCACAGACAGCCGCAAACCAGATACTGAACCTCCATAATAACATCTTACTCAGTTTTTTCCAATAAAATTTTCATTAAATGATTTTCAGTGAGTCGCATCTTAAAACAAATCCTCATACCTGCTTTGAGGCTGTCAGGAGGAGCAAAACATTTTCTTTAATTTGGAGAAAAAGCCCTCGTCTTTCTGTTTGTGCCCTGTCCCAGTCTGATTACCGCCCCCTCCTGGACAAAGACAGGTACTAGTTTTAACATGACCGCCCCAGATTCTCCTGTAGACGTGACTGAACTACCGCTACCTGCAGTGGTGCTGGTCACGCCACTGACGGTTCCCTCCACATCGGTCTCGTCCTCCGCGTAGCTCATCATAAGAGATCGTTGTCGGTCCGTCAACATCCTGGACAGAAGACAAATGGATGGATCGGTCATTTTAATGTGCAACAGTGACATAAAACAAGTCCTTTTATCATATTTAAGAAGTCTTACTTGGGGATTTTGATCTTGACGTGGACGTAGTGGTCACCGTAACCATAGCCGCTGACTCGCGGTATACCTTTACCAGAGAGCCGGATCCTCTGGTCAGTCTGGATTCCAGCTGGGATCTACGAGAACATTCACTTAATGAATGACTAATCACCCTGATTAGTATTTGAATATGATCATGTTAACATCACCAAGATGCCCCACCGAGAGATTGACTGTCTCGTACAGTCCTTGTGCTCTGACCGTGCCGCCCAATATGGCCTGAGCCACAGAGATCATGACGTCAGAGTGGATGTCAGCGCCGTCTCTCCTGAAGATCGGACTCTTCTGGACCTGAGAACATCAACACAGTTAATTAGCATGGTGTACACAAGATGGATCTGGGATTACACGGAATCACAGAATGTTCCTTCTTTATCCAGTTAATTTAATAGAAACAGACTTCTGTCTTCAGACTGATCTGGCAACAAAATTCTTGTATAGGTACAGAAAGCCCTGGAAAGAGCACACAACAATACCCTAGTATTTGGTTTGTTTAGGAACACAACCGCACTTACATACACTCTTAAACTACAGGATTGTTGAATACGTCATCATCAAATGCTTTATCAAAAAATGTGACAATGCCGGCATTTCCCACTAGCATTTTGAGCGCTGTTGGTCGGATTCTTAAAGGATTAGTTCACTTCAGAATGAAAATTTCCTGATAATTTACTTACCCCCATGTCATCCAAGATGTCCATGTCCTTCTCTCTTCAGTGGAAAAGAAATTTTAATGTTTTTTTTTTTTTTTTATATAGAAAATGAGTGATGTTTTCTCTAGATATGAACCTTATTTCTCGTCTGGGATCATGTAGATCACTTTGAAGCTGCACTGAAACTGAATTTTGACCTTCAACTGTTTGGTGCCCATTGAAGTCCACTATATGGAGAAAAATCCTAGAATGTTTATCAAAAACCTTAATTTCTTTTTGACTGACGAAAGAAAGACATGAACATCTTGGATGACATGGGGTGAGTAAATTATCAGGAAATTTTAATTTGAAAGTGAACTAATCCTTTAAACACCTCTGATTGGCCATTGTGTTCACGCACTCAACAGATATGTCTGTGATTGGCTACAATGATCAATGCTTCAAGAACATGCTTGAGGCAATACCTTTATTTCGATATACAGTAGTTTTATATGAGCGCACCTGAAACATAGCATTGGATGTCGCAAAGTGCTGCTGCAGGGAAAATATATAATACAACTGGTCGTAAACATGAGACATGCTTAAAATATAAAATATATAAAAATAACCTAACTCATAAGATTAAGATATAGCTAACACGTATAGTTTAAAGCGGCATGCCCCGTCAGATACAGTACTTGTGCTGTGTAATGCGTTTGTGATGTGGTGTTTTCCTAAGCACATAACTTACATTTCACAGGTAGCTATATTCTCCATCTGTAAATGTTAGAAAGTCATACAAATATCTTCATTTTGCTGTCAGGAGTGGATGAGCCTTCTGCTAGTGAATCTCCTCAAAACTAAAACAGACGGAGCGCAATCGAATAGGAACGCCATAATTCTGACTAAAATATACAATTTGCTAAAATGTTTGTTGTTGAACGATAAATGTGCCATATGTAGAATTTTACATGTACAAATAAGTGTATTTTTATGATAGCAGTAACTGTAACTAACTTTGGGGTAGTCAAAATAGCCTAATATAGCTAATTAGTCTGTGCTTTTGTTTTTATTTTCATTTTTAGTCTAGTGAATTTAACTTCTGCTTTAAAAAGCATTATTTTTTTATTTTTAGATTTTAATGTTACAATGTTAAAATGTAAGGTAATTTTCCCTTTTTTTTGCATATATATAGCATGTCAGACTATGGTTACATTCACTGTACTTGTTTTATAACCTTCATATGAAAACTGTTTGGAGGACAACATTAGGCATGTTAAATAAAAAAAAAAAAAACAAAAAAAAAAAAAAACCTATTGTTTTTTTTCTAAATCCAAATAGAAAAATGTAGAAAATACAGAGATATATACTGTATATCGCCATTTAGCCAAAAAATACAGAGATACGATTTTTTGGCCATATCGCCCAGCCCTATCTCTATCCGCTGATAGACGTCTGCTTTCAAACACTACCATGTGTATCTGTAAGCGCTCAGGGATGAGTGTCAAACATGTCTATTTACATGTCTATTATCATTGTAGCCAGTCAGAGATATCTGTTAAGTGCATGAACACAATGGCCAATCAGAGGTGTTTAAGAATCTGCCCAACAGCGCTCAAAATGCTAGAGGGAAATGCTGGTGTCGTCACATATTTAAGACAGTACTTTTCACAACCCTAATTGTTAACAAATGTTGCTGTCATTTTTATAATTAGCATCAGTCCGATTATGAGAAGAAAATAAAATCACTGCTTATTTATTTCCAAATGCAATAGTAAACTTTTTTTTTCTATCTCAGAAGCATTAAATACTTTTCTACTGCAAATTATAAATGTATGGAAAGATTATACTGATGCAACATTAAATAGTAAACTTTTTTACAGCAAACTAAAATGATGATCAAAATGTAATATTTTATAAATAAATAAATATTGTTTAATTAAATGCTATTTGCATTAGCAAAACAATTTATAATATAAAATAAAAAAGTTATATTGAAAAATGATCATTATTTTGGAAACGTCTTAGTATTTGGTTTGATTCCTTTTGCTTCAATGACAGCAGCACTTACACTAAGGTTTAAGTTCATTTTTATGCCCTTCACTCACTAACTTCCCTCCGTCTCGTTCACTCAGGTGTACATCATTGCTTACGTTGCATGAGTCCCCACTTCTCGCAGAACCCTTGCAATGGGTTTAAATAGAACACCCTAAACACTTGATCACTTGTGGAAAAATAATTGAAGTATCAATCTACAGTGTAATTATTTTCCAATAAATGCATAGCTAAAGTAGTTCCAGGCAGGTCTTGACCGCATTACAGTTCCATATCACTTCGCCAAAATATTTCATTCATTTTAAAGCCTACATCAAAAGAAGCAAACCCCACAAAACAGTTTTTTAAACTGACCATGTGACTACTCAAAACATGCTTATAGACTTCCTAAAACCTTGAACGCAGTGATATACTCACTCTGAATGTAATGAAGATCTCTTTCTTCCCCACAGGCATTCGGACCGTCTGTCCATCTTCAATTCCTGACAAACACAATAAACAAAAACTCAAACTCAATAACTTTACTGAAACCTGTCTCACTTCACCAAAGATGACCGGCTAACTCACCAGCAGGAACGGGCACTGTGACGGTTTTCCTCTGTTTGGTCTGTCCCGTTCCTCGACACGCCGTACAGGGCGATGTGACGACCGAGCCTCTCCCGCCACAGCGTCGGCAGGTGGAGCGCATCACGAAAGGCCCCGTGTTCACCGTTTCCTACAAGGACAAACGATACATGTTGAGCTATAGGTCACATCTAAATTACTTTATGTGCCTGAGGGCGTCACTTACCATGCCAGTCCCGTTGCAGTTCCCGCAGTGCTGGACTTTAGATCCGGGCTCATGGCCTCGGCCGTCACAGCGCTGACACGTGCCCTCGATGTTGACCGTGATCTCCTTATTCACTCCTTTGGCAGCCTGAGCGAACGTAAGCTCCATGACATACTGTTAACAAACAACAGAGAGTTTATGGGTTGTCAAGGGGGAATCCAGCCATAAAAATGGGATTTACTGTATAGAGGGGAATGTCACAGAATTTCACAATCGAACACTACTCAAATCTGATTGGCTGCCTTTACACTTATTTAAAAATACATTAGATATCTGCAGAAGAGACCACATCTGACCTCTTGTGGCTGATCGAAGATGGCATTAAAATCCCCGAAGCCTCGCGCTCCAGAAAACTCGCCAAAGATCTTGCGGAAAAGCTCCTCAGGGTCGATGCTGGCCCCTCCGCCCCAGTACTGCTGATGTCCCGCGCCGGCCTGACCCGCATCAAAGCCAGCAGAACCGTACGTGTCATACTGTTTCCTCTTCCCCTCGTCACTGAGCACCTGAGGACAAAGCATCAGCCCAACGGAAACTCATTATTCCTTCTGGACTCGTATATATTAGAACAAGCTTTCACAGAGAAAGGCTTCAAACCTCGTAGGCTTCAGCCAGCTGTGCAAACTTCTCCTTAGCTTGAGGGTCGTCTTTGTTAGTGTCTGGATGATATTTCTTTGCCATCTGAATGGGGAAAAAAAGAATCATGGTCAAAAGCCAGAAATTGCACCAGTGCTAGTTGTCAAACGCATTATTTTGTCTAAATTCAACACAAAAAGCTGTTTAACATGTCCATTGTTACTACCCAGGAAAAGAGATAACCAATAGTGTGCTAATATACAGTGCCGCTTAAAGGTTGTGAACTCCTTGCAGAATGTGAAAATGTGAAAAGTTAACAAAATGAGAGATCATACAAAATGCATGATATTTTACATAAAATATGTTTACATTAAATTCACAAAAAGACAAAAACAAAAATAGCTGAATTTATTAAAATGACCCTGTTGTATGTAAAATATCTTATTTAGGACAGTGCTAAATAAAAAATAACATGCATTTTGTATAATCTCTCTTATTTTGTTTTTTTCACATTTTCACAGAATTTGCAAGGGTACTGCACTGTAGTATTAAATAAAAAAATTAAAATTATCCCATAATTTACTCACCCTCAAGCCATCCTAGGTATATATGACTTTCTTCTTTCAGACGAACACAATCAGAGTTATATTAAAAATATCCTGGCTCTTCCAAGCTTTATAATTGGAGCGAATGGTAACCGAGATTTTGAAGCCCAAAACAGTGCATTCATCTATCATAAATATAATCCATATGGCTCCAGGGGGTCAATAAAGCCCTTCTGAAGCAAAGCAATGAGTTTTTGTAAGAAAAATATCCATATTTATACCTTTATAGACTATAATCACTAGCTTCCAGTAATGTCCGTCCATTCATTCACGAGAGAGTGGAGTTCTGGCGGATACAGGAGTATCGTAAGCTCTCGCGGTTCAAACAAATGGAGCTTGAGTTTGTTGCCCAGCTCTTCTTCTCTTATATTGAAATCCTCTGACATTTCTCTTTAAAATGTATCATTTTAAACTTCTTATTTGTGACCGGTGCTTTGTTTTGCTCTCTCCTCTGCGCTTCCATGTTCGTCATTGTGTTATGCGGCGGGTCAGAGGTCACTCTTCCGCCCAAATCAACTCGTGTACAGAAGCCAGTGATTCTAGTTTATAAAGTTTTAAATATGGATATTTTTATTTAAAAAATGCATCGCTTCACTTCAGGAAGCCTTTATTAACCCCCTGGAGCCGTATGGATTATTTTTATGATGGGTTTGTGCATTTTAATGGGCTTCAAAGCACGCCCCCATTCACTACCATTATAAACCTGCGCAGGGACGTGCACAGACATTTTGGGGGGCTGTGCCCGGTTGCATAAAGCACCTTAAGTGTAATTTTCCCTTAAGATCGCCCTTATGTTTCCCTTAAACTTAAGGGTGTTGCAGAAAATAACCGTTAAGTGTTACTTAAGGGTTTCTTTAGGCGAAACGTCATAAACCCTAAGAATTTCCCTTAAGTATATATTTTTCACTTAAGTAATGCGTAAGTGTTGCATAAAGCCCCTTAACCTTCATTTCCCTAAGTATATCGTAAGGTTCGTAAAACTTCACCTTAAGTGTTACACAGAGTGAGCAGGTTCAATCCAAGTCGTATAACGTGCCACGATCGGCCGCTTTATATGATAGACAAATTGTACTTTAGCGGTTTATTCACATAAACATTGATGAAATATAACATATCTTATATGGTCAACGGAAGCGCAAACGTGCGTGCATCACACGCAAAAACAAACCTCATTGGTTCTTGCGCGCACATTTGAGCTTCCGACACAGCCGTAATCATATGGATGTCTTTCAATAAATGGACATAAATGATGAGAGAATATTAAAAATATCTTTATTTGTTATCCAAAGATGAATGAAAGTCTTATGGGTTTGGAACGACATGAGGGTGTCAGGGTGAGTGAATGACGGCAGAAATCTCAATTTTGAGTAAACAATCAATTTGAGTTTCTCTCTTTCATATTTGGTTTTCTTTTTTGTTTTCCTTATCCATATTATGTTGTTTTCTATGAAAACTTACCACGATACGTATTAACAAATAACGTGTCCATGGCAACAGCAGAATTTTTTAACGGCAAAACCTGGGATGCTGTCGTGAAACACTTAACGGTTTCCCTTACCTAAGAGAACAGTTTAAGAGATTATATGCAACACCCTTAAGTCATTCCCTTAGTTAAGGGGAAATCACGCCTTAAGTGTCATACTTAAGGGAAAAACTTAAGGTGCTTTATGCAACCGGGCACAGGGGCTCAAGTGGAAAAAAGGGCACTTTTCATAATTATTTATTTAAAAAATAACGAACCCTTAAATATATTAAGACAACTTTGACTTCACTTACACTCATGCAATTGTTTTATACTCCACAGATTTCTACAAAATAATCAGTTCACACAGAGACCATGGTCTTCTTTAGTATTCACTAGGTTTATCACAAGAGAAGTCAACAGCAACTATTTTCAAGTAGCCTATATATTTAGAATAAATGACTGCACCAAGAAGAGGGACATAGTTTCACTAATAATTTGTTTATTTTGCACAAATCAATAAATAGTTTTAATTTTTTGGTGTTATTGGAATACTTCTTTCATGAAGTGGACAATTTTAAGATTTTACAATTTTACAATTTTAAGGTCCATTTTTGCTGCCATGTCTTTTACTCTAATGGAAAGAAAACTTAACCATAACCCTACACATTTAGATGGAGTTTGTTTTAAGCCTACTACCCTCCATCTGTTTGCATCTGTAGATTTCTTCTAAATTAACCAAAATAAGCTAATCTGCATATTTAAACACATCAAAAAAAAAATTCCTGAACTGTTAATACATTATATGTTATAACAAATGCCTGCAGAGGGCGCCAAAAGCCTGCTGATTTTTGTTGTTAGACAGCACAGCATGATCAAATCCACGATCAAAGCCAACTATGATAGAAATGCTACAGTCACTGTAATTTCTTCAACAAGAATATGTGGACATCAAACACGCAAAGACAGAGCGAGGGTTTAAACTTGTATTGATGTATTATCATGTGTAAGCGTAGATTTAAGAATAGCATTATGTAGCTGATGCTGTATTATGATTTTTAAATGGTTTTAATAAACCATGCATCCTTAGAAAACTGTCTAATAATGTGGTTCATGGATGCTCCTCTTCTGGTATTGACAGCCCAACCTATCGGTCAAGTGTTTACCATACTCAATGCATAGCACAATACAATAATTTAAATTATAATATGACATATATTTCATTAGTATCAAATCAGGCAGATGTGTTGATTGTGGTCAAACTATTAATGCAGCGTTAAATGTATAAATAGCCCTTAAATAGACAAAACTTTCAGGTTTGTGAACAATGGCTAGCCTACCTGAAAGAAATGCACGGGATGCATCCATCTAGGGCCCTTTTTCTTTTTCGCTTCTTATCGCCAGGCAGCAGTTGCATTTTCGCGGAAATAGTTGTCACAAGTTTTCAGCCAGCAGCAAACTCGAGGTGAGGTGAGGTGGGGCGCGCGTGCGTGCGTGCGGGCATGAATGGCGTGTCGCGGAGTGAGGGCATCTGAACTCGACAAAGCCGACCTGATATAGTTTTTTTTTATTATTATTATTTGTTTTTTATTTGTTTTATAAAGTAAATATATTTGTTTGACAGGGAAGCTGAGCGCAAACAGGAATATATATATTCATTTATTAAAAAAAAAAAAAAAAAAAAAAAAAGCACCCCAGAAAAAAGGGCACTTTCTCTCCAGGAAGAAAAAGGGCAGGTGCTCAAGCCCCTTTTTTGTCTATGTGTGCACGTGCCTGAACCTGCGTGAAGTTGGCCCCCCACCCAACGCAAAACGTCTGCAAAATAGTCTCAGGGTGTTTTCACACCTACGGATCGCTTGTTTTGTTCCGAAACAGGGACTAAATTTGTTACAATGTTGCTTTTTTTCTTGGTTCGGTTCGCTTTCACATGGCAAAATTTCAAAGCGTACCAAAATGCTTTAAGGTAAGTCACATGGGAGTAAAACTGTCCTCTTATTGGTCAGAATTTTCTCTGCGTCATCCATCAAAATAATGATTGACAAGTTCGCTCCATGAGTTTATTGTGGCTTTATTTGTAACTGTCCAGACACACACAAACACTTTATAAATGTAGCCGTCTCTACCGCAGTTAATTCATATTTGCTGCGGCAAATTCAAACCCGCGCTCTTTCTCTCTCTCTCCATCTCTGGATTTCCCAGCGCTGTCTAGTAGGCGACCTGTTGTCCGTGTGTCTGTCGAGAGAGACCATTTGAATTTTATAATGAAGCAGAGGGGGAATTGAGACTTCGTCGGGACAGCATTCTCGCACGGAGAAGTGTAATTACACACCAGAGGCGATCGTTGGCTTTCAGATATTGTAAATAATGTGCTCACTCACAGATTCAGACATTACTGATTTTTATATCATATTTTCCGTTATGAAATGATATAATTTGGTTCGTTGGTCCGTTAGGGTGCTTTCACACCTGCCTCATTTAGTTCGGTTGAATCGTACCAGAGTTCGTTTGCCCCTTTGGTGCGGTTCGTTTGGGCAGGTGGGAAAGCAGCAATCGCACTCGGGTGCGCACCAAAAGCGGACCAAACAAGCGTACCGAGACCTGCTTGAAGAGGTGGTCTCGGTACGCTTTCAAACGAACTCTGGAGCGGTTCGCTTGAGATGTGAAAGCAATCGACCCATTTAACGGACCAACGAACCAAATTATATCATTTCATAACGGAAAATATGATATAAAAATCAGTAATGTCTGATTCTGTGAGTGAGCACATTATTTACAATATCTGAAAGCCAACGATCGCCTCTGGTGTGTAATTACACTTCTCCGTGCGAGAATGCTGTCCCGACGAAGTCTCAATTCCCGCTCTGCTTCATTATAAAATTCAAATGGTCTCTCTCGACAGACACACGGACAACAGGTCGCCTACTAGACAGCGCTGGGAAACCCAGAGACGGAGAGAGAGAGAGAAAGAGCGCGGGTTTGAATTTGCCGCAGCAAATATGAATTAACTGCGGTAGAGACGGCTACATTTATAAAGTGCTTGTGTGTGTCTGGACAGTTACAAATAAAGCCACAATAAACTCATGGAGCGAACTTGTCAATCATTATTTTGATGGATGACGCAGAGAAAATTCTGACCAATAAGAGGACAGTTTTACTCCCATGTGACTTACCTTAACGCATTTTGGTACGCTTTGAAATTTTGCCATGTGAAAGCGAACCGAACCAAGAAAAAAAAAGCAACATTGTAACAAATTTAGTCCCTGTTTCGGAACAAAACAAGCGATCCATAGGTGTGAAAACACCCTTAAATGGGTCGATTGCTTTCACATCTCAAGCGAACCGCTCCAGAGTTCGTTTGAAAGCGTACCGAGACCACCTCTTCAAGCAGGTCTCGGTACGCTTGTTTGGTCCGCTTTTGGTGCGCACCGTGATTGCTGCTTTCACACCTGCCCAAACGAACCGCACCAAAGGGGCAAACGAACTCTGGTACGATTCAACCGAACTAAATGAGGCAGGTGTGAAAGCACCCTGTTTGTGCTGAGTTTGTGCTGGTTTGTGCCGTAAAAATTTCCATTTGTGCTGCTTTGGTTTTTTAGATATTAAAAGAATATTTATAGGTCATTCTCAGGTCACCCAGCCCCCCACATGCTCCAAATTCACCCAAAATAGTCTCTATCATTTGTGCTTCGTTTGTGCCGGTAAAAGTTTTGTTTGTGCTGCTTTCGATTTTAAAATATTAGACTTTGAATTATAGGCGATGACGTCACTCAGCCCCCCACTTGCTCCAAATTCACCCTAGATAGTCTCTTTTGTTTGTGCTCCGTTTGTGCTGGTGAAAGTTTAGTTTGTGTTGCTTCTGGTTAGGCATGTGACGGTATCAAATTTTCATGTTGCGATTAATTGATGAAGCTTTTATCACGGTATATGGTATTATCTCGATATTAAAATAAGTTGCAAAACCATTTTTGTCAGAGTTTAACAGGTTTAAGAACTCTTTTTGTAATAAAACAAAAACAACTCTGAAATTTTCAAACAGATTAAAATGCGAAAGAATTAGGCTATAAAGAACAACAGTTAACACTTTACTCTATTTAATGCATTAACTAAGATTGAGCAATAGCTACATTTGTTACAGAAAGTATTATTTTTTTGTTAATGCTAGTTTAGAAACACAACTGATCATTGTTAGTTTTATCTCAGGTCCATTAAATAAGTTGTTTTGATTTTAGTAATGTTATTAAATAGTAACTAAGAAATTAACATTAATTAATAATAATTAATTTTTATTGTCAGTTTAGTGATAATGAATGAACATGTTAACTAATGAAGCTGTATGTTTTCAAAGTTTTACTGAACAGTAACAAATAATCAGAACATTTCTAATAATTAGGGCATGTTGTAGTCCAGATTCAAATATAAAAATGTTTAGGTTTGAAAATAAATATCATTTTAAGTCTTTTTTAAGTATTCAGTATTTGGTGCTGTGATGAACAACACTGAGATAACAAAAACAATGAATGGCTGTTTGAAGCATTTTAAAAACTTCACTAGCGCAGTTACTTTGTTTGCACGGTTTCCGTGGTAACCGCTGCACACTGCTGTTCCATCAGCGCCCTCTGCTGTCAGAGAGTGAACACGCACTTTCATTCAGCTCGTCTCCTTCACTGGTTCCGCCATGTGCTTCTCGTGCACGTTGGGATTGTTTACATCTGAGCGCGTGTCCTTTTGACGCAGAATACAGCGGTGTTGTGCATTTTATATGATTGATGGGTTAAGTATTCTTAATTAATAATTGGTAATAAATTATTATTTACGGTATTCTGAAGTGCCGACGATTACAATATTGTGGATATTCATTATCGCGATTTATCGCATTACCGAATATCGGCACGATGTTTTGTTTTTTTGTTTTTTTAGATATGCCTGTTAAAATAATATATAAAATCTCAGGTCACTCTGCCCCCCAACCCACATAGGTTATGCTTCAAATTCACCTTAAATAGTCGCGATTGTTTGTGCTTCGTTTGTGCTGGTGAAATTTTCGTTTGTGCTGCTTTGGTTTTTAAAATATTAAAAGAATTGGCAATTCATTCTGAGGTCTCTCAGCCCCCCACATGCTCCAAATTCACCACAAACAGTCGCAATCGTTTGTGCCGATAAAAGTTTAATTTGTGCTGCCTTGCTTTATAAATATTAGACATTGATTGCATTGAAATGCAAATTGCAAAAGAGCATAGTATAGTGACTATTAGGCTATATACCAAAGCATAGACATTTAACACAAATAGTTGTCTTTGTTTGCTTTCGAGTAAAATCAAATTAAACTAATGCCTATATTTGTTTTTTTCGATTTGGTTTAGTTAGACAATTAAATAAGTCATATTTTCTTGACGTAGGCTAAATAATTGAAGGAATTACACGGACTGATGCAGCTTTTTTGATGCAACAACTTTCCGTTTCTGACACGCGCTTGTCACTGAAAAGGAGGAAAGCAAACAGACCTAATTTGAAATCACATTGCTCCTACTATTTGTGTTAAATGTCTATGCTTTGGTATATAGCCTAATAGTCACTATACTATGCTCTTTTGCAATTTGCATTTGCAGCCGTTCAGTGTCATTCATTTCAATGCAATCAATGTCTAATATTTATAAAGCAAGGCAGCTCAAATTAAACTTTTATCAGCACAAACGATTGCGACTGTTTGTGGTGAATTTGGAGCAAGTGGGGGGCTGAGTGACGTCATCGCCTATAATTCAAAATCCAATATTTTAAAATCGAAAGCAGCACAAATTAAACTTTTACCGGCACAAACGAAGCACAAATGATCTATTTTGGGTGAATTTGGAGCATGTGGGGGGCTGAGTGACCTGAGAATGACCTATAAAAGTTATTTCAATATTTTAAAAACCGAAGCAGCACAAACGGAAATTTCACCAGCACAAACGGAGCACAAACAAAAGAGACTATTTTTGGCGAATTTGGAGCATGTGGGGGGGCTGAGTGACGTCATCGCCTATAATTCAAAGTCTAATATTTTAAAATCGAAAGCAGCACAAATGATTGAGACTATTTTCTGTGAATTTGGAACATGTGGGGGGCTGGGTGACCTCAGAATGACCTATAAATATTCTTTTAAAGGTCCCGTTCTTCGTGATCCCATGTTTCAAACTTTAGTTAGTGTGTAATGTTGTTGTTTGAGTTTTAAAATTTTACAGATTTTATTTATACTCTAAGTTCAATGCCAAGCGAGATATTTTATTTAACAGAAGTCGCCTACATCAAACGGCCAGTTTGGACTACATCCAATGATGTCACTAAAACAGTTTTTTGACTAACCTCCGCCCACAGGAATACACAAAAAAAAGGGGGCGTGATCTTGTTGCGCTCCCACGGAGAAGAGCAAGAGTTGCGTTTGCAGAGTGTGTTTGTCGCCAGGTCGTCGAAACGCTGTTATTTTCATCTCGCAGTCCAATCACCTTTGTTTGGCCTTCCCAGTGACGCTGTACTTAGAGATTAATGGTTACAATTTATGTTTAACTCTGTTCCCGAAAATTATAATCCACATGTAAAACTATGTGCAGCACATTTTGCTGAGGACAGCTTCCTCAATCTCAATCAGTTTAATGCCGGATTCGCACAAAGATTATTCTTGAAAGATGGAGCAGTTCCCTCTTTGTCTGGAGAAGGCGTGGTTTATGGACCACAACCGGTGCGCTAAGCTGCTGTCGAATCACAACACAGGAACCGCTGGCACAATCAGAACTCGTTACGTATTTCTGAAGGAGGGACTTCATAGAACAAGGAAGTCATCAGCCCGTTTTTATGACAGTGGAAACAGCGGTATACAGATAAGTAAATTATGTGAAAAATACTGTGTTTTTTTACACGCGAAACATGAACACATGTTATATTGCACACTATAAACACAATCAAAGCTTCAAAAAAACACGAAAAACTGGACCTTTAATATCTAAAAAACCAAACCAGCACAAACGGACCACAAACGATTGAGACTATTTTGCAGACGTTTTGCGTTGGGTGGGGGGCCAACTTCATGCAGGTCCATTACAAAGCTTGGAAGAGCCAGAATATTTTTCAAATATTTTTTCTATTGTATTTGGCTGAAAGAAAAAGTGTCATATACATCTACATTGGCTGGAGGGTGAGTAAATCATGAGATAATTTTTATTTTTGGCTGAACTATCCCTTTAATAACTGTGACAACTAGCCCGGTCTATATATATATATAAGGCAAACTCACACTAGTCAGGCGTCTTACCTGATAATAAGCTTTCTTAATCTCCTTCTGCGTTGCCGTCCGTGGAACTCCTAAGATCTGGTAGAAGTCCTGTTTTCTTGCAGGAGAGCTGGTGTGAAACGACATCTTACACATGAGATGAGAAGAAGCGCCCACGGCTGTGACATACAATAATACGATTACAGTTATGAAGAGCATATTTACTATGGGTTTATTATTACAGTGACATGTACTGTAACAACTACAGCATTTTTACAACACCACAGATCACTTCAACAAACCCTTACTTTTAGATTTTGTTTAGAAATATAACTGTTGAACTGAGTCCTAATTTAACTAATTTATTAGAAATATATGGGTTGTTTTCAAAGGATTAAAATACTGACTTTATTATTATGCTAATAACACGACTAAATATCAAGGAACATATGCAAAAACATATGCAAAGTATAATTTCACTGTCTACATGAGCCAAACTATTACAAATACATACCATGGTAACCACAGGTTTTACATAAATAAATAGTGTGGTGTCACTAGGAACAATAAATATTGTCATATGATAAAATCATGGTAAATGGTACATGTAAAAAAACAAAACAACAACAAAAACATAGTATTGCCATGGGACTTTCTGATAAGTGAATAATTTAGGTGTTAGTTATTATAATGAATAAAGCCAAAACTATGTTTTACTATGGTAAACTTCAGGTCAGGTCTTTTCTAGGAGCCAAATGGAAACAAACAGAGATCTACAATGGCAAAACACCCCATCACAACATGATTCCCATCACACTATGTGTTATTTTTAAAATGTCTTCATTTTTTTCTTTGTAATAATAACGCATGCAGACTCATTAAGTGTCTTTATAGGGCAGCTGACAGTCACTGCTGAACTGCAACAAGGTCAGAGAAGTTTCTGGAGACTGGGACAAACCGGGTCTGTGATTCTCATCAGATCCAAACTCTTATTTGCACACATGATCGATTAGGCAGCTGTTGATCACAGTGATTACATGTATTGATCAGAGTTCCAGTTTGCTTTCTGACCTACTAAACATATATGTGGTTACATCACCATGTCATGTAACATATGAAGCTGAATCAATATAAATCAGACCAGAGCTAATTTATTTTAAACGCATAGTTAGTTTGTATGTAGCTGGATGCTCAGGCCTTTCTATCTCACCTGTCATGCCTCTCAATGTCACCGCACTCCCGGCTCCTCCGCCGAGCCCGCCGAGCGCTGTCCAGATCTGCCGGCCCGACAGCGTTGAGAAGCTCCTGTAGGCTCCATCCGCGCCGGAGATGAAGGCTGAGCAGGCCCGTCTGTGGCTGGAGGACACGGCCACTGTGATCCAGCGTGCAGAGCTGCGAGCTGCGGTACACGCCATCTTTGACACTCACTGACACGAGAGCGACTGCGCATGTGCGAGCTGCACACGCATGCGCATTACTGTTAAGAGGGAGATTCTTGGTTAGCTCGACCATTCCTTAGTACTGCTGTGAACTGACATAGAGTGGACGGGCTGGTGAAGTTTCTGTTTATAAAATGTATAATACGTTGCACTTAAAGGGTTAGTTCACCCAAAATTGAAAATTCTGGCATTAATTAACTCATCCTCGTGTCGTTCCAATCCAAACCCGTAAGACCTTCGTTAATCTTCAGAACACAAATTAAGATATTTTAGGTCTCCATAGGGAGCAATGACATTTCCTCTCTCAAGATCCATTAATGTACTAAAAACATATTTAAATCAGTTAATGTGAGTTCAGTGGTTCAATATTAATATTATAAAGTGACGAGAATATTTTTGGTGCGCCAAACAAAAACAAAATAATGACTTATATAGTAATGGCCGATTTCAAAACACTGCTTCATAAAGCTTCATGAATCTTTTGTGTCGAATCATCTGTTCGGAGCGCCAAAGTCACGTGATTTCAGGCATTGGCGGTTTGACGCGCGATCCGAATCATGATTCGATACGCTGATTCATAACGCTCCGAAGCTTCCTGAAGCACTGTTTAGAAATCAGCCATCATTATATAAGTTGTTATTTTGTTTTGTTTTTTTGGCACGCCAAAAATATTCTCGTTGTTTTATAATATTAATATTGAACCACTGTACTCACATAAATTGATTTAAACATGTTTTTAGTACATTAATGGATCTTGAGAGAGGAAGTGTCATTGCTCCCTATGGAGGCCTCACAGAGCCATTGGATTTCAACTAAAATATCTTAAGTTGTGTTCCGAAGATTAATGAAGGTCTTACGGGTGTGGAACGACATGAGGGTAAGTAACAAATGACAGAATTTTCATTTTTGGGTGAACTAACCCTTTAATGTATTTAATTTTTTTTTTTTTTTGTATGCAAAAACAAAACAAAAATAATGACTTTATTCAACAATATCTTCTCTTATGTCTCATTCTCCTGATTATGGTCAGCACTCCCAGAATTTTCATTTTTAGTTGAACTAGCCCTTTAAGAGGAACTTATTTTAATGCAGGCTATCTCATCATTAAACACAACTCACAATGAAATATGATACAAAATGCAAAGCCAAAATATTTAAAAATGCATTTAACAAGCATATTCAATAAAGTAATTCAAGATCATGATCACTTTCAATTGGACTAAATTAATATAAAATAAAAAGAGCAAGAAAACATTGTGGACTGAATAGACTAAATACAAAATAAAGTAGGCCAACATAACAAATTAAAAGTACAGTGTATAACATTTCTTATTTGTATACAAATATTTTCTATAGCTCAGAAATCAGCCTTCTGCCATTTTAAACTAATTGGAGATATTTTACCAAAAATGTTTTGATTTGCAGAATTTGATTTGCGTCTATTTATCTATCTATCTATCTATCTATCTATCTATCTATCTATCTATCTATCTATCTATCTATCTATCTATCTATCTATCTATCTGTCTATCTATCTATCTGTCTATCTGTCTGTCTGTCTGTCTGTCTGTCTATCTATCTATCTATCTATCTATCTATCTATCTATCTATCTATCTATCTATCTATCTATCTATCTATCTATCTATCTATCTGTCTGTCTATCTGTCTGTCTGTCTGTCTGTCTGTCTGTCTGTCTGTCTATCTGTCTGTCTGTAATATAGTCACCGACTGCGTTTTTATTTCGCAGACATGACATAATACTGCGTGATTTACTGAACCGCCCACAGTGCGAGTTTATGATTTGTAAATCAGCGTTTGAGCGCAGCGAGACGCGTATCGCGCGCGCCAGCTCTGCGTCACAGAAACGCACTCATTCAAACGCACGGGATCACAACACCGAGGCACCCGGAAGGTTCAAACGCGCGAGCAGCAGTCCAGAATGAATCGCTTTAAAACGTCCAAATACAAGAACACCACTCCCAAAATCCCCAAGAAAGATGTGAGTACAGCCTCGTTGCACTTCAGACCCAGCTGGAAGGCGTGTGGGGTTATTGTGCGTCTTGTGATTTGGGCTCCGAGCAGAAGGAGTGGTGCAGATGCACTGATGATGTCTTAACTTCCTCTGTCCTCAACTGAAGCTACATGTACTTTAAAATGCATGATCTTAAGACATTGCATGCATATGAATGTGTGTTATATGAGTAGTGATGACGCTGTGATTTCATGCTGAGTGTGTTATGAAGATGCATTGAATACAGTTGTGTTAACTTGATGATCTTGCTGGAAGTGTATTTTACATTGCCATAATTGCATAATGCATTCAAAGATGCGCACATGACACTAAAATAATCATTAAGAAATGTAGGAGAATAACAAGTGCAAAAAGTTAACGATATAAAAGGTTGCTCATGCAAAAACTTTTGGTGACCAGATTCACTGAAGCCCTCAGGATGAAATAATTGAATCAATTAATAATTACTTTAATCAAAAATTAAATATTCTGATTGATTTTGAGGTAATTAAATTAATTAATGATTAAATATGGCCTACAACAACAATTAAATGTTTTTTTTAATACTCTATGAGAACACTACACTTCCCCCCCCCCCCCAAAAAATAGCTGTGAAAACGATTGTATTTCCAATTTTGTAATTTTTAATAATAAAATGCTTAATGACATCCAATTAACAGATTATATACTTCAAACTTTGAATTCCATGAGTATTTTTTCACAATAATGGAATGTTTTTTTTTTTTATGTAATATTGCAAAACAAATTGGTGCATTTCAATTATTGATTTATTGAATTATTGATTTATTGTTTCAAAATAAGGGTGTACTAATAACGATGTACTAACAATGTACTGCATTTTTCGTGTACAGACCGCAACCTTGTCAAAACGACCCCGTTCACATGGAGCCGTGAAAATGACTGAAAACTAAGGCTGGGAAAATACATTGTTTCTCAATTTGCGATACAAAGAATCTGGAATGATTCTGTATTTTCCGATGTATCGCGATTCTCTCTCGAATCGATTCTGAGATAAGTTGGACATCGTCGGCTTTTATCATCCGATTCGACATGCTGGATCAGTGTCGGAGCTCGTCGGGCCATCTGATCATTCTGATTGGCTGTTCAGCTACTGCCACCTGCTGGTTCGGAAAGGCATTTCATCTTACGCAGGCGCAGAACGGACGTGCTACTTGGCCGTTGACTGTCGAGCGTCGGTTTTGTGTGTCATGGCAACTTTGGACCCAGACGCTGCTGACGTGAGCCAACCCCACACTCTGCTTTCGTCGCCACTAGTTCATCGGCGTCGGCTTGGTGTGTTCTGGGCTTTATATGCACCACTTAAACCTAAAATAATCATTCATAAAGTTTGAAAAGTTTGAAGCGAATTTCAAGGGTGTTCGCAGTGGGCTGTTTACATTAATTTCACATCATAAAAGCATTCTGAGCCGAGGCGCAATATATTTAACCACTTGCGTGACTCAGCCAAACGCACGAGCGCTCTTCTTCATGAGCATTTGAGTGTGCAGTTTAAAACCAGCCTAGAGCGCCATCTTAGTTAAAACTAAGCTCAGAATTGATTCGAGAAAGAAAATATTAGAGGCAATCCAGAATCATTGTATGTATCGAGAATCAATGTATTGTCCCAGCCCTACTAAAAATGCTGTATTATTCATGCCAGGCCAGTAGATGACAATGTAATTTGTAAAGAAACTACACAGCTATAGAATGAACACGTAATACACACGCGCATGATGTCACAAATTCGCGTTTTTGTAGTTTGCATGGAGGCTATAGTGGTATTGTTTTCAAAAATTAGCTTTTAGGAAAGTTTTCAACCCCCCTAAAACGCTGTTGTCATGTAAATGAACGACCAAAACGCAAACAAAGTTTTCAGTTGAAAACGGTGTTGTGTGATAATTTGTAATTTATTTATTTAATTCTGAGTCCTTTGGCACATTGGTTTATCTTGGCACTTTTTCACCTGCGCCACATAGTTTTTTGTTGAAACAACCAAAATTTTGCATATTCAAATCAGATTGAGTGCTCTGCGGTGATGCAGTAGACAGATTTTTCTTCATACTAGACAAATAAGAGCTCCTGTTTCTTGTCGTCATATGTGGTGTGGTGGTGTTGTTAAATAACAGCCCTGACGTTCACAGACCGTCAGTGTGGCTTCTTCACATATCAGAGCTTTATGATCTCCGACACACATGTTTGTGTGTTTATGTGTACATGCGGCACATGTAGAAGAAGTGATGCTTGAATGTCATTGCATTGTGTTTGAACTTCCGTTTTTGCTGTAGTTCTGTATATTTATATGGCATTTCTGTTGAGTAATTAGCTGGTTAAGTGGATTTACTTGTTGTAGAGTTAATGAAAGTTATCATGAGCATTGTAATGTTTGAAGCGGATATCATAACATATGTCAGTAGGCCTTAAAGTTAATTTTTAAATCTGTAAGATCTTACCTTCATGCTGTGAAAACACAAACCAGAAGACAGAACTCAATGAGCGCAGTGCTGATAAGGGGCAGTGCCCGGTTGCATAAAGCACCTTAAGTTTTTCCCTTAAGTATGACACTTAAGGCGTGATTTCCCCTTAACTAAGGGAATGACTTAAGGATGTTGCATATAATCTCTTAAACTGTTCTCTTAGGTAAGGGAAACTGTTAAGTGTTTAACGACAGCATCCCAGGTTTTGCCGTTAAAAAATTCTACTGTTGCCATGGACACGTTATTTGTTAATACGTATCGTGGTAAGTTTTCACAGAAAACAACATAATATGGATAAGGAAAACAAAAAAGAAAACCAAATATGAAAGAGACGAGAAACTCAAATTGATTGTTTACTCAAAATTGAGATTTCTGCCGTCATTCACTCACCTTGACAACCCTCATGTCGTTCCAAACCCATAAGACTTTCATTCATCTTTGGACAACAAATAAAGATATTTTTAATATTCTCTCATCATTTATGTCCATTTATTGAAAGACATCCATATGATTACGGCTGTGTCGGAAGCTCAAATGTGCGCGCAAGAACCAATGAGGGTTGTTTTTGCGTGTGATGCACGCACGTTTGCGCTTCCGTTGACCATATAAGATATGTTATAAGATATGTTATATTTCATCAATGTTTATGTGAATAAACCGCTAAAGTACAATTTGTCTATCATATAAAGCGGCCGATCGTGGCACGTTATATGACTTGGATTGAACCTGCTCACTCTGTGTAACACTTAAGGTGAAGTTTTACGAACCTTACGATATACTTAGGGAAATGAAGGTTAAGGGGCTTTATGCAACACTTACGCATTACTTAAGTGAAAAATATATACTTAAGGGTTTCTTTAGGCGAAACGTCATAAACCCTTAAGAATTTCCCTTAAGTAACACTTAACGGTTATTTTCTGCAACACCCTTAAGTTTAAGGGAAACATAAGGGCGATCTTAAGGGAAAATTACACTTAAGGTGCTTTATGCAACCGGGCACAGAGCTACATTCACTCTATAAAGTCAAGTGTCATTTATTTTGTCACTGTTGTGATATCACATCTGCTGATATTTATCAGTCATATAGCACTGTGATTTTCATGTGGTTTTGCTTCAGGACCCAGTTTTGATGTCAAGTGGCGACTACAGTGTCTCTAAGCTGTTTATCTGCAATAAAAAATACAATATTTTCGAGATCAAACATTTAAATTTTTATATGGCCATTTGGATTTCATTGAAGCATTGAACATGGGAGCATGCTTTTCCAAAGATTGGGTCAACATGTGTATGGCAGTTATTATTTTATGTCATTGTTGTCATTGGTGTTCACCTCGACCTGATGTCTTATTTCTGGAAGAAACACAATGTGTAAGTCACATGAGGTCACACTGTTAAAGACTGACAGACAGTTTGTGTTGTGAGGACATTTAGCTGAGCGTCCGGATGTAAAGCGCTGACTAATGCTGCTGTAAGTGTAAGGTGAGATCAGATCTTTTTTTGAAAGAAATTAATACTTTATTCATCAAGGACACATTAAATTGAGCAAAAGTGACATTTATAGTGTTACAAAAGATTTGCATTTAAATAAGTGCTGTGCTTTTGAACTTTTTAATAGGCTATATTCAATAATTTAATAAAAATGTATTACATAAACAAATAAAATGGCATTTTAAATTGTATTAAATTCCCTCATTCAACGTGAATCTGTTGTTCCACCAGTTTTATTGTCCAGCATGCAGGTGATAATTGTCAATGTGATGTGGTCAGAACTGGAGGCATTGTTTCTGGATGTCAGGTTTAGAGTTTCATTTGCATATTCTCTGTGCGTTTTAAGAAGCCAGAAGGCCTTATTTTCATATTTTATTTATATCTTGTGTTGTAATGCACTGGTTTGTCACCTCACCGTCGTGTAGGAGTGTTTTTTGATCCCTGGAGATGCAGCATGTGTGTCTCATCATGCATTGAGGCAGTTTCACACCGTTGTCCTTCTGAGTGTCTTCTCTCTGGTCAGATTCGTGCTGCTCGAACACGTTCACTCTCTGCGTGTTGTTTCTTGTTGACATTCTGGAAGGATCTGAAACCATACAGCTGCTCTTTGCAGGAGCTCTTCTGCATTTCCTTAAGTGTATCTGCTGCTTCACGTGTGTCTGTTTGTGCGCCGTTGGCTGGAGAAAGTGCTGCGTTTCTATCCGTTTCCTCTTTCCTGTTTGTGATGATGTCAGTTGTAATCAGTGTCATTTTTTGTCAACATCTCAAGGCTTTTGGTGTGTGTTCCGGTGTTATTTTAGTATTATCTGTATACTATTTTAAATTGGTTTTCAGTTTTCATTTTAATTAGTAATTTTATGTAATTTTAAAATTTTTAAATATTTAGGTTTAATTTATATTTATTTTAGTTTGTTTATTTTAGTATTTTTTTTAAATTCTATTAAAAAATGATTGATTAATTGGTTGGTTGGTTGATTGACTATTATTTAAAATTAGATATTTTAATTTATAAATTTTTAGTGTTTTTAAAGTTTTTATTTGGCATGCTTTAATTTTTAGTGTTTATTTTAGTATCTAGAGTTAGTCTTTTATTTTAAAATTACTTATTTCATATGTTTGTATTTAAAATAAATATAAAATAAAAATTTTCACTAAATTTTAGTGTTATTTTCATTATTTCTTTTTAAAAAAATATTTTTATTTATTATTTTATTTAGTAATTTTATTATTGTAAAATTATTTATTTTGATATTTTTATTTTCAATTTAGTAAGTTTTTATTTTAAAGTTATTTATTTTAGGTTGTATTTTAGGCACATTCTTATTGTTTTATATGATTTATATGTTGTTGTTTTTGAAGTAAGTTTTAATTTTAAAATATATTTATTTAAATGTTGCATTATGCTTTAAATTTTAGTATTATATTTGCATTTTTTATTTTTAAAATTACTTTTTTATTTTAAATGTATTAAATTTTTTTAGTAGGCTAAATTTTGATTTTAAAATTAGTATTTCAATTTTTTATTATTATTTCATTATTGAGTGTTATATTTTCATTATTCTTATTTTAAAAATCACTTAATTTTACATTTTATGATTTTAATATTTATTAAATTTTAAAATGACTACTTTTATATTTTTATGGTTTTATTATTTATAAGGGATGAAAATTTGACCGGTACCGATAACCGATAATTGTTTATATTTGAAAGCCGATAACCGATATATTGGCCAATAAATCTAAATCCAAATTTTTATATAATTTTTGAGAGGCTAATTACAAAAAAAGTGTCACCATTAAAAATCATGTCCCAAGCACACAATTATAATATTCTCATTATAATATTATGTAGCCTATATGAGCTGTACTTAAATGTATTTTCTTTTTTGAAGTGATTTAAATCATATTTCAAGCAATTCAAAACCATCATGGTGGACAGAGTGCATCTGAAGTGTCTCAGCTGAAGAAAATAATCCATTATTTATCGGCTTTAAAATATCGTTAAATTTTCTTATCGGGCTGATAACGATAACATTAAAAATAAACATATATCGGCCGATACCGATACTGTAGCCGATATATCATGCATCCCTATTATTTAATAACTATTTTCATCTACTCACACAAACCCCCTGCAGTTACTTCTTCATTTTAAGATGCCAGCTGATTTAACAACACCCCTGTCTCTCTTCTCAGGGCTGGATTGCAAATGTACGAGGAGGTTCCTTCTCTTCTCAGGGCAACCACATCAAATCCAGCTGCAGTCTGGTGGCCTTCAACACGGATCAGGCTGGTACGAACCCTTGATTCTGCTGCATGTCTGTCTGAGCGTCTTCACTATCACATCTGAACGTCTGAGCACCTCTGATAATGTTTGCACACTAAACCAGATGCCAGATCAGATTAAACAACAGAAGAACCAGTCTGTCTTGAGTTTTGTATACAGTGTTTTTATCGTAACCTTGTTTATTCTGTCTCTGGAGGAGGTGGGATGATCGGCCTGTCTTCTGTGAATGCCGGATCTGACGGGAAGTGGACCGTGACCCAGATTTCATGCCATGCTGGTAAGACACAATACTATAGGTCCAACTAACATGCTTAACTTCATTCAGAGCAAAAATAGGTGTCTGTGAGGATGCCTGGAGCAAATAAAAGCGATGTTTGGATGCTGTCAGATGCAAATGTCACGGTTCACTAAAAATAAACCCATTCGACTTTGTCCTAATTCTCTTTCCGATCTTTCTGTCCCAGACCTCGTGACCGACTTGGACTTCTCTCCGTTTGATGATTACCTGCTGTCGACCTGCTCAGCTGATGAGACTGTAAGTCACGCTAAAGCACTGATAGTTTTGTGTTGCTCGTCTGATCAGCTGCTTATTCTGAGCAAGAACTGGAAAAGACCTTCTGAGTGACATGTAAAGTGACCAACCACATTTAGGGGCGGGTATATCTGAAATTTAATCACATAATACAGGGTAAAATGACAAACAACAATATATAATATAATATAATATAATATAATATAATATAATATAATATAATATAATATCATGCACCATGTAAGCACATTATCTTAAATCTCTGAATGTCTTCAATAATATGAACATAAAAAAACCTATCAAACCCAATGACTTTTTTTTTAATTAATTTTTTTTTTATTTAATTTTTTTATTATTATATTCAATTTAATTAAATTTATTTTTTAATTTAATTTTATTATTTAATTTTATTTGTAATTTATTTTTATTTTATTGTATTATTAATGTACATTTTATTTAATTACATTTTTAATTTATTTTTTTTACTTTTATCATTTACTTATTTTTAAATATATTTATTTATTTATTTAGTTTTTGAAATTAATTTAATTTATTAATTTTAATGTATTTTATTTACTTTTAATTTTGTAATTTATTATTATTATTATTATTATTTTTTCATTGGTTCAGTCTTTAAGAATGTGCTTCATCAGCCGTCAGCAACATGCTTTTGTTGAGCTGTTTTGTCTGTTCACCTCAACTACAGAAAAGCAAACACACACACAATCACATTTCTCTGGAGGTGTTGTTATATCACTTCTGTAAATAGCATTTTTAGCAGCTGTAACTCCACACAGATGTTGAGGAGGTTGGCAGACGGCGCTGACACTCAGGTCTGGTTTTCCTTTCTCGCATTTAAAGCCGTGATTTGAAAGCTCAGCAGAATGAAGAGACAAACACACACGAGGCTGTTGATGAATCTATCTGCTGATGCCTTCATATCTCTGCACAGCTGGCCTCCACCTGACATCTGCTCCAGTGTATGTCTGAGTCAGTGGAGTTCAGTGTTTAGTATTCCCAGCACAACACGCTCAGAGTCCGACCAGTTCCGTTAGGGATATTTCCCATGGTAATCTTGGATTCTGCCAAAATACCATGGTTACTTTTGCTTCAGTTAAACTGCTGTAAATTGGTATTAGACGCTTAGAAAATGAATAAAATTGACTGTCTGTCTGTAAGTCTGTCCTGTCTGGTCCTATCTGTATGTCCATCCCTCCGTCTGTCCATCTATCTGTCCTGTCCTGTCAGCCCATCCCTCCGTCTGTCCTCTCCGTCTGTTCTGTCCCTTCGTTCGTTCGTCTGTCCATCTGTCCTGTCCGCCTGTCTGTCCTATCTGTTATGTCCTGTCCGTCTGTCTTGTCCATATGTCCTGTCCTTCTGTCCTGTCCATCTGTCTGTCTTGTTTATCTGTCCTGTGTCTGTCTATCCCGCCTGTCTGTCTTGTCCGTCTGTTCATCTGTCCTGTTTGTCCATCTGTCCTGTCTGTCTATCTTGTCCATCTGTCATGTCTGTCCTATCCTGTCCGTCTGTCTTATCCATCTGTCTGTCCCTTCTTCTGTCTGTCTGTCTTTTTTTTAGTCTGTCCTATTTGTCCTGTCCTGTCCATATGTCCTGTCCTTCTGTCCTATCCTGTCTGTCTTTTCCGTCTGTCCATCTGCCTTGTCTGTTATGTCCTGTCCGTCTCGTCCATTTGTCCTGTCCTGTCTGTCTTTCTTGTCCATCTGTCTTGTCTGTCTGTCTTGTCTATCTGTCCTCTCCTGTTTGTCTTGTCTATCTGTCCTGTCTTTATTTCTTGTCCATCTGTCTTGTCCGTCTGTCTGTCTCGTCCATCTGTCCTATCCTGTCCGTCTGGCCTGTCCTGTCTCTTGTCCATCTGTCTTGTCCATCTGTCCTGTCCATCTGGCCTGTCCCGTCTATCTTGTCCTGTCTGTCCGTCTGGGACAGATTTAATTTTTGTTGTGTTTAGGGATTTTATAAAGACTGTATATACATTTTCTTGATTTAACACATGTATTTAGGAATTACCACAATATAGTGTTTAATAATACCTTTCTCTCTCTCTCTCTCCCCTCATTCAGGTGAAACTCTGGCGTGTGTGTGATCCGGATCAGGATCAGCCCAGTAATGCCGAGGTCACTCTGACCCCCAAAGACGGACGACTGGAGGTCGTTCTCTTCCACCCAGCGGCCTCAGGTCTGCTTGCCGTGGCGTCTGCGAGGGGCGTTCAGGTGTGGGACGTCACACGAGACTCCGCCTTGACAGGTGAACTCACACCTTTTGCATTCAGACGTACAACCATCACTGCTGTTAAACACCTGTTTTAGTCTTGTCTTTGATTAATTTAAGTGTACACTTAAGCCTTATTCAGACTGTAACTGTTTTTCATCTCAATATGCTTGGCCATTTCTGGGGTGCTAGATTTGATTGTTTAATTTTGATTTTTTTTGTTTTTCATTTATGTATTTGCTTGTTTATATTTTTTCAATTCATTTATTTATTTTTGTTAAAACTAATTAATTTATTTTAATGTATTTCTTTTTAAATTAATTTTAATTAATTAATTTGATTTATTTTAATTTTAACTAATACATTTGTTTTAATTTATTTATACATTTATTGAAATGTTTTTTAATTATTAAATTTTTATTCTTTTAAATTATTTGTTTTATTTATTTATTTTTAACTAATTAATAAATTTTTATTTATTTATACATTTATTTAATTAGTTTATTTATTTATTTATTATTTAATTAATTAATTTGCTGGTTTTTTTTAAACATGCAACATGATAGCGTCGTAAGTTAATTAACATCCAGCCTGATTTGCAAAGACAAATTTTATAAGGCCCAAAAATCTATTTATTATTTAAATCAAATATGTTTCTACTACTGACGAGTGCTATAAGTGCACAATAATGAAAAGATACAATCAAGTGTCCAATCAAGTAAACTGCTAAAACCTCGTCCCTCGTCTGAATGCATGACTTTACAGCAATTACAGCCTGAATAATGCAGTTCATGAGGGTTTTGTCTGCAGCTTTTCTTTTGTCTCTGCTGTGTGTTTCTTTTTGTTTGTTTTGTCTCTGTGTGTATTTCAATGTTTGGTTTGATCTGCTGAGCCTCTGGTGGTTTCCAGGGCTGCAATTGTTACAGTCCTCTGGGGTCTGACGTGGAGCGGCTGAGGTAAATGTTTGAACTCAGAAGCCCCTCAGAGCTTTGGGCCGCGTGTCCCCGGAGCCCCATGATGGCTGCTGGTGCTTCCCAACCTCACATCTCACATCACTGTCTGCCTTCATCCGTTTTCATGCGCTTGTGTCCCTGTTAGCTGTGTTTATTCACTCCCTCTGTCATTTTACACCAGACTCTGTCACTTAAAATGAATTCAGTGCCACGGAATCAGATCTTTGAGAAAATGAGAAATGTTGCAATGGCAAGTAGCAATGGCAAGGTAGTTCTTTTTATTTTCTTTTAAGTAACAAATACGTTTTTTTAGTTTTTTTTTATGGATTTAGTTAACTATATTAACCCTGGAATTAATTCCTCAATTTTTCTCTCAGGCTCTGTTTTCACTTGGTATTAAGATGCTTTTTGGTCGATCGTATCACAAGCGACTCTATATACGGGTGTAAACAGGGTCTAAAATGTTTTGAACTTGTTCACTTTCGACCACTTCCAGAGATAGGCGAAAACGCATTCGACCAGATTGCTTTCGTAGTGGAAAAGCTCATGAGGTCAAAATTTGTGTTTGTATTCTATTCTCCTCCTGCTGACCAAATGCTTAAACATTATGGGAAGTGTACGAGTCAGATCTGATTTGCACTTGGTGTGAAGCCGAAAAACTTACTGAGCACAATGTTCTCTCACCATTACTGATTTCTAACACTCACCGTGTTCGGCTGGTCTTGAGGCTGTCAGAGCAGAAACAAAAGCTGATGCTTTCCGTATGTTTCGTATGTACATTGTGCAATCTTATTTTGTCCATTAGATCTGAAAAACCCAATACATTTACCCATTTACCTCGCATTCGAAAAACCTAGGACTATTTTGTAAAAGTAGGGCTTTTACATATCATGAATATATAATGAACAGTTTGATTGACAGCATTGGTTCTTGAGGCAAAGTTGTTCAGCATGAGGAGATCTATCAAATGATATGCATATTGTGTGGATTTTTGAAACACCACATGATTACAGAGGCGTAAAACTCATTAGCGCCAACTAGTGGCCGATTTCTTTCAAAATTCTTACAGACTTCTAGGGCCATGAGTCGAACATGCCCATCGAGTTTTGTTCCGGTCGGCCTCCGTTAACCTTATCTAACAGGTTCTCAAACTTCATTGGCCAATGGCGGCCATGTTTTTGGAGTTACGCCAATGTCCCCCTTGGACCAAGACACTGCATGCCAATTTTCAAGTCAATCGGACTAACAGTTGCATATTTATAACTTTTCATGTTATAGCGCCACCAAGTGTTCAATCGCAGCAACTTTTCTACTGTGAGCTCATACTCATGTACCGAGTTTGGTGAAAATATCTCATTCCTTTCTCGAGTTATAGCCATTTTAGTAAAAGTGGCTTCACCCACTTTTGGCACCCTTGGTGTCCGTGAATTGAAATTAATTTTTTTTTTTTTTTTTTTTTTTTTTGATAATTATTCATATTCAGAGTCCAGAGAATCTTTCTGCACTGTTTTGGTTCCGATTGGGTGAAAAAACCTAGGACTAGTTTGCAAAAGTAGGTTTTTGACAAAATTCAAAATGGCGGAAAAATTTTCGTGACGGAAATGGTAACAGGGAAAAAAATGTTTTGTTTTTTTCTTGAGCCAAGGATTTCGACAGTATAAGGATCTTGAGTCTACAACTCTAGGAACAGTTTCACGTTTTTGATTGCTGTAGTGCCCCCTACTGGCCAATCGGGTCTCCTCAAATTGAGACCTATCATGTGGCCAAGTTTCAAATCTCTAGCACTTTTGGTTTGGTCTGAAAAATAATAAAAAACCCAACAATAACAATAGAGTTTTAGCACAACATCCTTGAACCCCTAATAAACTGTTTAAAATCAGTGTTATTTTAGTGTTATTTATATTCTATTATAGTATTTATTAATATTTGAATTAACTTGTTTTTTATATTTTCAGTTTTCTTTAAAATTTTAGTTTACGTTTTAGTAATTTTGTTGAGTGCTTCTTTTAGATATTAAATCTTTCTAAATTTATTATTTTTTAAAGGTGCCCTCGAATCAGAATTTGAATTTACCTCGGCATAGTTGAATAACAAGAGTTCAGTACATGGAAATGACATACAGTGAGTCTCAAACCCCATTGTTACTTCTTCTTATGTAAATCTCATTTGTTTAAAAGACATCCGGAAAACACTTGGATCTCAACATAACACCAACTGTTACGTAACAGTCGGGATCATTAATATGTATGACCCCAATATTTGCATAATGCCAGCCCATTCGACGCATTAGACAAGGAAAGGCAGTATTAACGGCTGGATCTGTGCACAGACAAGGTAAGCAAGCAAGAACAACAGCGAAAAATGGCAGATGGAGCAGTAATAACTGACATGATCCATGATATCATGATATTTTTAGTGATATTTGTAAATTGTCTTTCTAAATGTTTCGTTAGCATCTTGCTAATGTACTGTTAAATGTGGTTAAAGTTACCATTGTTTCTTACTGTATTCACGGAGACAAGAGCCGTCGCTATTTTCATTTTTAAACAGTGTCAGTCTGTATAATGCATAAACACAACTTCATTCTTTATAAATCTCTCCAACAGTGTAGCATTAGCCGTTAGCCACAGAGCATATAGCCTCACACTCAGGGACGTGCACAGGAATTTTGAGGGGCAGTTGCTCTGACCTAAAAAAAAAAGGGCACTCCCCTACCAACGCCAACGAGATACCAACCTTTCGCGAACTTGCTTCCAACACTCGTTCTCATGGAGGCGCGGTGTGCATGGAAGGGAGGGGCTGTGCGCGCGCGAGTATGTGAGAGAGACGCATGAGTGAGGGACGCAGGGAAATGAAATGTAGATGAACGTTTGCTCTATGAAAGACATTGACAAAGACGAAAAATAAGGACATTTAATCTATAATTTTATTTCATTTTAGTTAGTTTTGCCAAACACACATTACAGTTTTGGTTATCGTTTTTTTTTTGTAATGCCTCGTTTTTATTTTTATTTCAGTTAATGACGGTGTTTTTTCCCACCTAGTTTTCGTTTTTTCGTCCGTTTTCGTTAACCATTATAACCTTACTCACCTTTCCGACAACGTTAAGTCGTCTCACCCGACAACCGCGACAATCTCCTTCTAGTGCCACTCATGCAGGCTCAGCTCAGGTGCCGGTCGCGTGCAGCGCTGCAGCCAATGAAACAGAGTTTGCCCTTCCCCTACTGGCTTTCACTTTTCTCATTTTTCTTATTTTAATGTCTAATTTTCTAATTTCACATAACCGGATCTCTGAGATCTGCTTTGGCATATTACATAAGCTTCTCCCAGTGCATTGATTTGTGCCGCCACACCTCCTTAACATGTGTGTGTGTGTCTGTGAGTGTGTGTGTCTGTGAGTGTGAGTGTGTGTGTGAGTGTGAGTGTGTGTGTGAGTGTGTGCGCGCGTTGTGCACAAATTCCCAGCACTATCATGCTTTTCTGTGTGTGTTCCTCACTGATGTCAGGTGTGTTAATTAATTAATTTGATTTATTTTAATTTTAACTAATACATTTGTTTTAATTTATTTATACATTTATTGAAATGTTTTTTAATTATTAATTTTTTATTCTTTTAAATTATTTGTTTTATTTATTTATTTTTAACTAATTAATAAATTTTTATTTATTTATACATTTATTTAATTAGTTTATTTATTTATTTATTATTTAATTAATTAATTTGCTGTTTTTTTTTAAACATGCAACATGATAGCGTCGTAAGTTAATTAACATCCAGCCTGATTTGCAAAGACAAATTTTATAAGGCCCAAAAATCTATTTATTATTTAAATCAAATATGTTTCTACTACTGAAGAGTGCTATAAGTGCACAATAATGAAAAGATACAATCAAGTGTCCAATCAAGTAAACTGCTAAAACCTCGTCCCTCGTCTGAATGCATGACTTTACAGCAATTACAGCCTGAATAATGCAGTTCATGAGGGTTTTGTCTGCAGCTTTTCTTTTGTCTCTGCTGTGTGTTTCTTTTTGTTTGTTTTGTCTCTGTGTGTATTTCAATGTTTGGTTTGATCTGCTGAGCCTCTGGTGGTTTCCAGGGCTGCAATTGTTACAGTCCTCTGGGGTCTGACGTGGAGCGGCTGAGGTAAATGTTTGAACTCAGAAGCCCCTCAGAGCTTTGGGCCGCGTGTCCCCGGAGCCCCATGATGGCTGCTGGTGCTTCCCAACCTCACATCTCACATCACTGTCTGCCTTCATCCGTTTTCATGCGCTTGTGTCCCTGTTAGCTGTGTTTATTCACTCCCTCTGTCATTTTACACCAGACTCTGTCACTTAAAATGAATTCAGTGCCACGGAATCAGATCTTTGAGAAAATGAGAAATGTTGCAATGGCAAGTAGCAATGGCAAGGTAGTTCTTTTTATTTTCTTTTAAGTAACAAATACGTTTTTTTAGTTTTTTTTTATGGATTTAGTTAACTATATTAACCCTGGAATTAATTCCTCAATTTTTCTCTCAGGCTCTGTTTTCACTTGGTATTAAGATGCTTTTTGGTCGATCGTATCACAAGCGACTCTATATACGGGTGTAAACAGGGTCTAAAATGTTTTGAACTTGTTCACTTTCGACCACTTCCAGAGATAGGCGAAAACGCATTCGACCAGATTGCTTTCGTAGTGGAAAAGCTCATGAGGTCAAAATTTGTGTTTGTATTCTATTCTCCTCCTACTGACCAAATGCTTAAACATTATGGGAAGTGTACAAGTCAGATCTGATTTGCACTTGGTGTGAAGCCGAAAAACTTACTGAGCACAATGTTCTCTCACCATTACTGATTTCTAACACTCACCGTGTTCGGCTGGTCTTGAGGCTGTCAGAGCAGAAACAAAAGCTGATGCTTTCCGTATGTTTCGTATGTACATTGTGCAATCTTATTTTGTCCATTAGATCTGAAAAACCCAATACGTTTACCCATTTACCTCGCATTCGAAAAACCTAGGACTATTTTGTAAAAGTAGGGCTTTTACATATCATGAATATATAATGAACAGTTTGATTGACAGCATTGGTTCTTGAGGCAAAGTTGTTCAGCATGAGGAGATCTATCAAATGATATGCATATTGTGTGGATTTTTTAAACACCACATGATTACAGAGGCGTAAAACTCATTAGCGCCAACTAGTGGCCGATTTCTTTCAAAATTCTTACAGACTTCTAGGGCCATGAGTCGAACATGCCCATCGAGTTTTGTTCCGGTCGGCCTCCGTTAACCTTATCTAACAGGTTCTCAAACTTCATTGGCCAATGGCGGCCATGTTTTTGGAGTTACGCCAATGTCCCCCTTGGACCAAGACACTGCATGCCAATTTTCAAGTCAATCGGACTAACAGTTGCGTATTTATAACTTTTCATGTTATAGCGCCACCAAGTGTTCAATCGCAGCAACTTTTCTACTGTGAGCTCATACTCATGTACCGAGTTTGGTGAAAATATCTCATTCCTTTCTCGAGTTATAGCCATTTTAGTAAAAGTGGCTTCACCCACTTTTGGCACCCTTGGTGTCCGTGAATTGAAATTAATTATTATTATTTATTTTTTTTTGATAATTATTCATATTCAGAGTCCAGAGAATCTTTCTGCACTGTTTTGGTTCCGATTGGGTGAAAAAACCTAGGACTAGTTTGCAAAAGTAGGTTTTTGACAAAATTCAAAATGGCGGAAAAATTTTCGTGACGGAAATGGTAACAGGGAAAAAAATGTTTTGTTTTTTTCTTGAGCCAAGGATTTCGACAGTATAAGGATCTTGAGTCTACAACTCTAGGAACAGTTTCACGTTTTTGATTGCTGTAGTGCCCCCTACTGGCCAATCGGGTCTCCTCAAATTGAGACCTATCATGTGGCCAAGTTTCAAATCTCTAGCACTTTTGGTTTGGTCTGAAAAATAATAAAAAACCCAACAATAACAATAGAGTTTTAGCACAACATCCTTGAACCCCTAATAAACTGTTTAAAATCAGTGTTATTTTAGTGTTATTTATATTCTATTATAGTATTTATTAATATTTGAATTAACTTGTTTTTTATATTTTCAGTTTTCTTTAAAATTTTAGTTTACGTTTTAGTAATTTTGTTGAGTGCTTCTTTTAGATATTAAATCTTTCTAAATTTATTATTTTTTAAAGGTGCCCTCGAATCAGAATTTGAATTTACCTCGGCATAGTTGAATAACAAGAGTTCAGTACATGGAAATGACATACATTGAGTTTCAAACCCCATTGTTTCCTCCTTCTTATGTAAATCTCATTTGTTTAAAAGACATCCGGAAAACACTTGGATCTCAACATAACACCGACTGTTACGTAACAGTCGGGATCATTAATATGTATGACCCCAATATTTGCATAATGCCAGCCCATTCGACGCATTAGACAAGGAAAGGCAGTATTAACGGCTGGATCTGTGCACAGACAAGGTAAGCAAGCAAGAACAACAGCGAAAAATGGCAGATGGAGCAGTAATAACTGACATGATCCATGATATCATGATATTTTTAGTGATATTTGTAAATTGTCTTTCTAAATGTTTCGTTAGCATCTTGTTAATGTACTGTTAAATGTGGTTAAAGTTACCATCGTTTCTTACTGTATTCACGGAGACAAGAGCCGTCGCTGTCGCTATTTTCATTTTTAAACAGTTGCAGTCTGTATAATTCATAAACACAACTTCATTCTTTATAAATCTCTCCAACAGTGTAGCATTAGCCATTAGCCACAGAGCATATAGCCTCACACTCATACAGAATCAAACGTAAACATCAAAATAAATACTTTACTCACATAATTCGAAGCATGCATACAGCATGCATGACGAACATGTTGTAAAGATCCATTTGAGGGTTATATTAGCTGTGTGAACTTTGTAAATGCGCTGTAATATAGTCGAGAGCTCGTGTGGCAGAGGAAGCGCATCTCTTAAAGGGGCCGTGCTGAAAAAATCAGTGCATAGTTAATGATGCCCCAAAATAGGCAGTTAAAAAAATTAATTAAAAAAAATCTATGCGGTATTTTGAGCTGAAACTTCACAGACACATTCAGGGGACACCCAGGACTTACATTACATCTTGTAAAAAAACAATCTAGGGCACCTTTAATTTTTATTGCTTAAGTTTTATTTTAGTTAGTTGCCAAGACAACATCTCCTATTTAATTTTCTCATTTTTCTTATTTTAATGTCTAATTTTCTAATTTCACATAACCGGATCTCTGAGATCTGCTTTGGCATATTACATAAGCTTCTCCCAGTGCATTGATTTGTGCCGCCACACCTCCTTAACATGTGTGTGTGTGTGTGTGTGTGTGTGTGTGTGTGTGTGTGTGTGTCTGTGAGTGTGAGTGTGAGTGTGTGTGTCTGTGAGTGTGTGTGTGAGTGTGAGTGTGTGCGCGCGTTGTGCACAAATTCCCAGCACTATCATGCTTTTCTGTGTGTGTTCCTCACTGATGTCAGGTGTGTTTCCTGTCTGAGAGACTGTGAACTTACTTTGAATGTTTGTCTTGTTGTGACGTGTGTGTGTGTGTGTGTGTGTGTGTATTTGTGCAGTTCTGGAGCAGCATGCGGATCAGCTACAGGCTCTGGCCTGGAAGGAGGACGGATCACTGCTGGCTTCATCCTGCAAGGTAAATGATCGTTACAGCACAAATAGCACAGAGTGTGTCTCACCTGAAGGCTCATAGACAGCAGGAGAAATCAGTGATCAATACAAATAATGTGTAAAGTGAAGTGTAAAGACCGGTTTACACAGGACAGGTTAATGCAGGTCACTGGAATGAAAGAAAGCACAAGATCGATCGATCTATCGATCTATCTATCTATCTATCTATCTATCTATCTATCTATCTATCTATCTATCTATCTATCTATCTATCTATCTATCTATCTATCTATCTATCTATCTATCTATCTATCTATCTATCTATCTATCTATCTATCTATCTATCTATCTATCATCTATCTATCTATCTATCTATCTATCGTTCTATCGTTCTATCTATCTATCGTTCTATCTATCGTTGTATCTATCTATCGTTCTATCGTTCTATCATTCTTTCTATCGTTCTATCATTCTTTCTATCGTTCTTTCTTTCTATCATTCTGTCGTTCGATAGAAAGAACTTTAGTTCTTTCTATCTATCTTTCGTTCTTTCTATCTATCTTTCGTTCTTTCTATCGTTCTTTCTTTCTATCTATCTTTCATTCTATCATCGTTCTTTCTATCTATCGTTCTTTCTATTCTGCTATCTATCTATCATTTTTTCTCACTTTCTGTCGTTCTTTCTATCGGTCTTTTATCTATCTATATATATGATTCATTTGTTCATTTGTTTACTTATACATATGTGTATTTCTGGGAGTTTTCGTGGAAGTATTTGGAAAGCTTTTGCCATCACAGACAGTAGCACATTCTCACCAATAGATGTCGCCAAAGTGTGTGTTTTTCCCCATCATGCCTCTCATCCCTGTGGATCATTGCACAGATTGGCTTTATTAGCGGAGCACATCATTATCACGTCCTCAGGGTTGAAGCTCATAAACCCTGCTGGTCACAGAGGTCTGTCGAGCTCCTGGACAGAACACCGATTGTTAGTCTGAGAGGATCAGTAAATCTGATTTAAGGAAGCTTATTACATCTGGCCTCAAAATCAGCCTTTGTGTCTTTTACTTAATGTCAATTACACGTCAGCACTGGTTCATTATGGAGGACAAACATTTTAATATAGCCAAATGTGTCAGAATGATCAACCTATTGTGACTCATTTGAAACATTAAACCACAGTGTCTGTTCCTCACTGCAGATGTGTTTCTATTTCTGGAAACAAAAGGTTTGTGTTTGGCAGGAGCAGTGTTTTGATTGAGTTTATGGAAAGAGTTTGTTTAAATCAAGTGGATGGATATGTACTGGACTGAAAATTTGATGGTTTGCGGTGTTATATTTTCTTTCAAACATTCCTACTGCATTCAGCATATTAGGTAAAAAAAACGGATTGTTCCAGAGAGATAAATATTTAGATAAATATTTATTTATATGACATAATTGATACCACATTTAAAATGAGTTTTTTTTTTAAAGCTCAAAATAAGCCAAGTTTTAGTATTTCGAAGCCCGAATGACATAATGTCTTTCGATCGGAGCTGAGAGCTCAAAGCATACATGAATTAATCGGCATCTACAGCTAGACTTTGTAGTGTTTGAAGTATTGCGGAGAGAGGAGAGTTCAGTCCTCACCTGGCCCCCGGGAGCCCGGCGCCAGACCCCCAGAGCGGCTGATTTAGCACCCTAGAGGAGGGAGACTGACCTGGGTACAGAGAGGTACGCTCACCCGCCCCTGCAGGAGGAAATGGGGAGCAATTCATAAAGAAATAATAACACACTGCAGAGCTTTTCCATTAGCCTGTTTAATGCTCTCAGAGGTGCAGAGCCAAAGGATGCGGGAGTTTATGGCTGGATGAGGAATTTTAGGATTAGTTTATGAGGAAAAATTTGGTCGTTTGAGTTTACACAGAATGCTTTGTGCTTTGTGCTGCTTCTACACGGTAGTCACTACTGTTTTAACATATTGACATCTTTTATATTGTGCAAAAATTATATTTATACTACTTTGATTTAATAATATTTATTAATTTTAACAATTTACTTTAACACATTTTGCATATTAATTACTTATTAATTAAATATTTTAAAATTTAAATGTATTAGCATTTTTATATTCATGAATTATTTTATAAGTTGTTGTTTTATTTTAAACTTATTAATGTTATAATAGTTTATATATTCATTTTAAAATTTTTCTATTAATACATTTTTTAATATTTTAATAATGTATTAATTTTATATTAATTTATTAATTTAAAATTCATGTATTAATGTTATATTAATGTATTAATTTTATATTCATTTATTTCCTTTATTATTTTTAATAATGTTTTAAAATGTATATTTTAACATGTTTATATTATTTTATATAATTTAGATTAATTTATTGTTTTTATAATATTTTAAAATGTATATTTAACATTTTTGTTAATGTATTTTTTATAATAATTTATTATTGTTTTATATTAACTTTATATTTACTAATTTTAACATTATACATTAATACATTTTTGTATATTAATTTATTAATTATTGTTTCTTATATTAATTTATTATTGCAATCTTGTATCATTTAAAAATATTTTAACTTTTATGTTTATTTATTATTTTTGTGATAATGTTATTATTTTAAATTATTAATTTGTTATATTATTTAATATATTAATTTAGCATTTTATATTAATTAATTTTTGTATATTAAAGTATTAATTTTATGTTTTATGATGTTTTAAAATGTACATTTTATTTTAATTTATTTTTTTATAATAATTTATTATTGTTTTATATTAACTTATTAATTTATTTAATATTGATTCATTTTAACATTTTACATTATAATAAATGCTTGTGTATTTATTTATTATATTTATATTGTTTCTTATATTAGTTAAACTTTTAAAATATTATAAAATTAAACATTTATATTAATTTATTATTTTATATTATATTTTGATATTTATTTAAACATTTATTTTACATTCATTTATTACATTTTATTTGAATTTATTATTTTTTTATATTAAAAACTTATATATTTTAATTTATATGTAAACAGTTAAAGTATATTTATAATACTAAGCTATATTCCATCCTAAAACCATTAAGCATAACACCTCATCATGACACTGGACCAGAATGCATCCTAAAACTTCAGAGGAGAGTCAGAGAGGAAAAACACAAACAGGACCAAGCTAGAAATGTGACACTAAATCACAGACTGAACTCCGAGGTTGTGCCCTCGGTCGAGTCGAGCTGTAATTTAAGCGAATGGGCTCGCCAATCTCCCCAGATCCACCTTATTAAAGCAAATAAGCACTGCCAACATGTGCGTTCAATTCCAGCCGTTTTCCTCCATTAGGTGAACGGGAGGAGAGGGCGGCAGTGGAGAGCGCGGCTCGTGACAGGCCTCGTTTGGAGGCATGGACACGCATATTTTATGACACGGCTGTGTGCACAAATGCCTGCCACATGAACGCAGAGGCTTTGTTCCACAGCGACAGTGGAAGTTTATGATTAAAAACACCATCAAAGCATTAAAGCAGGTGTTGATTTATGGGCTGGTGTCTGCGCTTATGTGACTGCGCTTTTGAGTGCATGGCTATTTGTACTTTTGAAAGTATATAGGCTGTAGTTTAAAAGTTTTTTTTTTTTAATAAATTTCCATAATTTGTTCTACAGACCAGAGTTATTTAGTTAAAGGGGACATATCATGCAAATCTGACTTTTCCATGTTTAAGTGCTATAACCCGGTGCATCTACCAACCCCGAAAACATGAAAAGGCACAACCTAACTTTGTTTTGGCAAGCCTTTCTCTGCAAGCATGTGAAAAAACGAAATTCATTACTCTAGTGACATAGGATCTTATTATAATATTACTGCGCCTTAATGAAGAAAATATAAGAATTTTAAAGTAATGCAATGTGTTTCTTCGGTTCAGGCAGCTCCACTTTCCATGTGCTTTCCGTTAGCCTCTGTACGCTTTATTACTTTATGCTAGCACAAACAGAAGTTGTGTTTGACAGAAATGTATCAGTGTTACATATGACTCACCCACAAAACAGCTTAGATTACTAATGTGATCTCATTTTATGCCGGACTGCATCAAAAAACCTTAATTTGCATAAAAGATAAACATGAAGCACATGCTAGTGGATGAGTTGAATCAACTCCACAGCAACTACATACATTTATCCACTAACCATTCAGAAACATCCAGTTTCATTCTAAAAGTTGTATCTTCTTCTTCTTGAGTCTCTCCATCAGTGTCGACTCCGGTTTGAACAATGTAAGGCTGAACACCGTTACTGACAATCCTCATTTTGGGTGCGTGAGATTCTCCAGCTTTGTTGTTGTAGAGCAGCAGCTCATTTGCATTTAAAGGGAAACACACAAAAACGGCATGTTTTTGCTCACACTCAAATAGGGGCAAATTTGACAAGCTATAATAAATGATCTGTCGGGGATTTTGAGCTGAAAAGGGGCATAATAGGTGCCCTTTAATACATACTGTAACAAATGTATTGCTCATTGTTAGTTCATGTTAGTTAATACATTAACTAATGTTAGCAAAAACAAAAAACTTGAAATTATTTTGCCAGCTAGTTTTCATGTAGTTTAACTTGTACTTAAATGAAAAAAAAAAAAAAAATAAAAACTATATAAACATGTTTAAAAAAACAAGCAAAAGCTAACAACAAAACAAAAGTATTAAAACTTTAACTAAAATTTAAATGAAAATAATGGACCCACTTTATATTAAGTGGCCTTAACTACTATGTACTTACATTTAAATTAATCATTTGATACAATGCACTTATTGTGTACATACATGTTTTTACATTGTACTTATATTTTAAAAACACCTGCATGTAATTACATCTGTAATTAATTTCTGTAATTACATTTATAATTACACAGTTGACCCATCCCTTAACCCTTACCCCTACCCTTAAACCTACCTAACCTTTCCCTAACCTTACCCGTTTCCACCTCAATAGCTGCAAATGTGTTTTGCAATTCAATATGAACCCAATAAGTACATTGTAATTATTTTTGATGTAAATACATAGTAGTTAAGGCCACTTAATATAAAGTGGGACCAAAATAATATAAAAACTAATAGATTTCAGTGATAAAGTAAAGAAGAGATGTGTTTTCACTTTTCCAAGTCATCAGACTAGAACAAGATTTTCACCTAGTAAACGATAAAAGCAGTCAAAAAAAAAGAAACAAAACAAAAAACAATCCCCTATAGAGTTACGTTGATGTAATATATTTATTTATTTATAATGTAAACAGATTGTATATGAAATATACAACATATGCTCTCATCACAGCATAAAAATCTAGATTGTTCATGTTTCTTTTTTGCTAATAAGTCTCTAATATTAAAAAAAAACTTTCTAATGCATCAAAATAATTGACAACAATTCTATTGCATTTTTTTTTTTTTTTAGGATACTATAGCTACGTAGAGCTGCACGATAAATCGAAAAAATATTGCAGTCTCGATTCAAACACCCTCACAATCTTATTTTATTAATGAAAACGATTCGCCCGTGTTTATTAAACCTTTGACAAAATCATTCTGGAACATTCATACCTGTGTTTGTGCTGCCGCTGAACCAGAGAGAGAGCAGTTTTGATCCACACAGTAGTTATTTCTAGGGATGGGCATTTTTCCAAAATATTGTATTCGAATATTTGGGCTCGTAAAAAAACGAATATTCGAATATTCGTTTATTTAAATGAGGTTAAACGAGAAAGACGTTATTGTTTTATATTCATCAATATTTTGTAACTGAACAAGCTTACGATTAGGCAATATACACAACAAGCTTACATTATGTCTTAAGTTTTTCTTTTAGTTCAAAGCATTAAACAATATGTGTAAACAGAAAATATTAAGAACAACAGCATTTCATCTCAAGCAGCGCGAGGAAAAGCAGCGGGAAAATACTAATAAAGCAGACAGCGCCAGTTATTGTACAAAACGTACATAATACACTCGAGTCAGTATATGGTTATCGTGTTTATATTGTTTCACATGTTCATGTTGAGAAAAACAATAATATCCACATGCTCGGATGAGAAAACGAGCCGTGCTGACAGACGTTGCAGAGACAAAGATACTAATAGCCTACATAACTGTGTGCTAAGCTAAGTTTCTAACAGTAGCACTTTGTTTTCTGTTCGTAAATATATCTCCCTCGACGAAACTTAAAGGAAGCATACGTCTCAAAATCATTTTGCTATCAGATAAGTGATCATCTTGGCTCACTCGGGGATAACTTACAGCTGCGCTTACCTGTCGTGAATGCAGTGATGGCCAGCTGTCTTTCCTCACTCGATGGGTATTGAGATTTCATGTGCTTTCTCATTATGGTGTTGATATTATGATAACTCGGTTTCATTAATTCATTTGATCAAAAGTAATTCCATTTTGTAAGATCATTTTCATCTAAGTAATTCCAAACTTTGCGAGGCAGACGACAACATATGTGACGATCAAATAAAATAAACTTGTTAAACACGCTCCACAGCACCACCCGGTGCATTTAGTTATAACTGCGAGTTTTAGTGCGTAGGATTTATCATGGATTCACTGCATTTACGGCCAGCAAAGCAACATAGTAAAATTCGAATAGTATTTTTATTTTTCGAATATTAATTACAGAACGAATATTCGAATATTCGACTATTTGTGCACATCCCTAGTTATTTCTGTGTTACAAATATCCAAAGTATCACAGAAGTACTGAGATATAAGTTTAAAGTTAGGATATAAACACTGATGTCTACCATAGCTATCAAAATAGAACAACCCACTTTTTGAAACTACTTTGACGCTTCAAATAGCGGTTGCACCAAATAAATCTTACGCCACTAGGTGGCGATAAGTGACCGTTAAAAATGTATGTCATTGAGTCATTCATTCAAAAGATTTGTTCAAAAACACTGATTCTTCCAGTAATGAAACATTTATTAATGAGTCATTGAATTCATTCGAAACCATCTAAAAAAAAAAAAAAATTCAAAGAAAGAATTCATTCAAATTAAATAAACATTTTTTCCAGCAATTAGAGTCCAGCAAATAATACTTTCTCAGAACCTCTAGTAAATGGCATGTTATTTTGTTCAGTTTTATATTCAGAATCGTGGGAGAATCGTGATCTCTATCATGATTCTCATTTTATCCAGAATCGTGCTGCTCTAACGTCCAGCGCTGCTGTTCACAGTTTGTTCTCCATTACAACCAAGAGCCCTTTGAGAAGTTTTCTGGAGCACATGTGTATTTAAAACCATTCAGATGAACGTGAGAACTGTCAATCTGAGCTCAAACTGCACTCATTGATTAAACAGCTGTTGCCACTGCGCGCACACACACACACGCACACAGCGATTGGCTCCTGAGTTTGCATGTGTGCTTTTCGTTTATTGCAGCATGTGCGTTGGGTCTCTCTGCGATGGGCGTCAGGGGTCGGATGGGTCAGACTGTGTGTAGTCTGTAAAGTTGTAGATTTGACGTGTAATAAAAGCCTCCCTGTAGAATCACAAGCCTCTATTTAAAGCCGTACAGATTCTGATCTGGGATCAGGTTCTTCTGTGTGTTTACACTGATGATAATCTCAGCGGCTGATCTCAGGTCAGGAGTGTCAGATGCGTACGGCCTGCCGGGTCTGGTCTGGGGTCTGTCTGGGGACTGCACGGCCTTGTGGGTGGGCTGCCCATGACGGCCCCCATTTGCAGCGTCAAACTATAAACAGCAAATAAAATAGCATGACTGCACAGTGCATGACATGAAAGATAGTTTCAATAACAGACTGTATTCTCTTGAAGGGATAAAGTAGGCTTTGCTAGTTATGAAATGAGGGTTTGACGTACTGTTGGCTATGTACAGAATGAAAAAAAAAAAACAATTTTCCATTTTATTTACAAAATATTAATCTCCAACGTTCACGAGAGCACCGTGACGCATGCGTGTTGTGTTGACACGAGAGCAGCGTGAATGTGCATAATATTATGGTCTCCTTTTTTGTGCTGGTTCTGCTCTTTTATTTGATGTTATTCAGCAGTAAATGCAGCATGTCACAGTGAAGTAGTGTGGCTCTGTGTGAACGGTTGCTGTTTGTGTTTGCGCTGTTGTCTTGATTTGTTGTCTTGGTTTTGGTGACTTCTGTCTGGAGTGTTTGTCTGGAGAAGAGGTGGCTGTGGTTACTGAGGATGTCTTAAGGGTGCAATAATGGATAAAAAGCATTATTCCCTGTTTCCCAAATGTGTTTAGGGAGGGTTTGAAACTGAGCACTGAAACCACACCATGACTCTGTTCCAAAACTTGGTGTATTGCCTTTGAAGGCAGTTTTTTAAGGCGTATTCAAGCTTTTCTAGCTATGAAATTTTGATTTTAAATATACATTCTTTTTTGTTAACTATGTATCTTAGAAGTACTAAAATATTACATATACAAATAATACACAGAGCCTGATTGGTCAGCTGGCCCAGTCTGTTGTGATTGGTCTACTGCTTACAGCGTGTGTCAGAAACGAAACGCCCATTACCATATCTGAATTTACGTTTACATTTACATTTATTCATTTGGCAGACGCTTTTATTCATAGCGACTTACAAGTGAGGAATACAACGAGCGAGTCGCCATGACGAGGCAAATAGACAAGAAGTGCTCATAATACAAGTTATAGGCAGTGCTCAGATTATCCTAAAATACAATAGAGAGGGATTAGAGGAAGTGAAAGGATAAGAATAAGTTTTTTTTTTTTTTGTTTTTTTTTAATAAGATGAGGTTAAGCGCTCGTTAATTTCAGCTCGTTATCTCAGCACATGATATATGCACAGTAATGATGGTGTAGGTTTTATCAATTCCTCATCCTGTGGAAGTGCATCAAAGTGGATTTACTTTTACAGTTTCTTCTCAACATGCCAACAACACAAACCAAACTCTTCCAGTCTCAGCTACAACTACAGTGTTTGAGGGTCAAAGTAGATGTTGTTCGCTGGTAGCCAATGAACAGCATAGGCTGGCATTATGAACATTTGTCACAAACCTGCATAGGTTTGTGCAGGAAGTAAGACTGGAATTACTGACGACTCATTTCAGGCAGTTCAGAAACTGTTCTTTCTTTGGGAAGACAAAAACTCCTTTATCTGCACTTTGGTCTTTGAAACTTTGTAGACTTTTTACATTAAAGGGTTAGTTCACACAAAAATGAAAATTCTGTCATTAATTACTCACCCATAATGTCTTCGTTCATCTTCGGAACACATATTAAGATATTTTTGATAAAATCCGATGGCTCAGTGAGGCCTCTATTGCCAGAAAGAAAATTAACACTTTAAATGCACAGAAACCTACTAAAGATGTATTTAAAAGAGTTCATGTGACTACAGTGGTTCAACCTTAATGTTATGAAGCGACGAGAACACTTTTTGTGCACTAAAAACAAAATAATTACTTTATTCAACAAAATCTAGTGATGGGCGATTTCAAAACACTGCTTCGTGAAGCTTCGGAGCTTTACGGATCAGTGTTTGAAAATCAGTGGTTCAAAGCATGTATCAAACTGCCAAAGTTACGTGATTTCAGTAAACGAGGCTTTGTTACATCATAAGTGTTTCGAAATTTCAATGGTTCACCACTGGGGGCGTGACTTTGGCAGTTTGATACACGCTCAGAACCACTGATTCGAAACAAAAGATTTGTAAAGCTTCAAATCTTCATGAAGCAGTGTTTTGAAATCGCCCATCACTAGATATTGTTGAATAAAAAGTCGTTATTTTGTTTTTTTGGCGCACAAAAAGTGTTTTCGTTACTTCATAACATTAAGGTTGAACCACTGTAGTCACATGAACTGTTTTAAATACATCTTTAGTGCCTTTTTGGGCATTGAAAAATGAAATGATCTTGCTGTCAATGCAGGCCTCACTAAGCCATCGGATGTTATCAAAAATATCTTAATTTGTGTTCTGAAGATGAGTGAAGGTCTTACGGGTGTAGAACGACATGAGGGTGAGTAATAAATGACAGAATTTTCATTTTTGGGTGAACTAACTCCTTAACAAACAGCTGAAATATCAGAAAAATCATAAAAGTGCACTTTAACATGTAGTGCTGCTTGTTTGATATTGCAATGATTATCATTCTGCCTTAAAGGTGATAAAGAGGATCTTTTCGTCGACTGAGAAACCAAAGACTGTTACTGAGTTTTTGAAATGAGCGCATGCGTAAGAATTTCGAAGGAACGCCTCCCAAAACTCTTGCACGAGTATTGGAACTCGAGTATTTACCACCGGCATTCGCTGTATCGTGTTATTGGATTCATTATGTTGGACTCACCGCAGGTAACTCATAATCTGCAGTTGTTACTCCTGTCTCCTGACAGAAACATTGCGTGCGGCGCCTGTGGTGTGTGGAAAGTTACTGGATCGCGCAGCCACGCTCGTCTCTTAAAAGGAACGTCACGGCAGTGATTGACAAGCCAGAGGGCCAATCGTTTACGCGATGATCGCGTAAACGATTGGCTGATGTTTTTAAGGCCCTACCTCGTACACAGATGATGTGTATTAATATTCTTCCTTTCAGTGCACCTAATAAATAGTCTTTCATCAGTTAGTAAAGACAGTTTCAAGTAATATTGCAAAAATGTAAAAAACAAAACATCCTCTGTAGCACCTTTAAAGGAACACTCCACTTTTTTTGAAAATAGGCTCATTGTCCGACTCCCCTAGAGTTAAACCGTTGAGTTTGACCGTTTTCTAATCCATTCAGCCGATCTCTGGGTCTGGCGGTACCACTTTTAGCATAGCTTAGCATAGTTCATTGAATCTGATTAGACCGTTAACATCGCGCTTAAAAATGACCAAAGAGTTTTGATATTTTTCCTATTTAAAACTTGACTCTTCTGTAGTTAAATCGTGTACTAAGACCGACGGAAAATAAAAAGTTGCGATTTTCTAGGCTGATATGGCTAGGAACTATACTCTCATTCAGGCGTAATAATCAAGGAACTTTGCTGCCATATCATGGCTGCAGCAGGCGCAATGATATTACGCAGCGTCTCTCACAAACGTCTCCATGGTTGCAAGGCACGTTCCCTGTGCAAGCAGGGGCTCACGGGCGCTGCGTAATATCATTGCACTGCTGCAGCCATGATACGGCAGCAAAGTTCCTTGATTATTACGCCTGAATGAGAGTATAGTTCCTAGCCATATCAGCCTAGAAAATCGCAACTTTTCATTTTCCGCCAGTCTTAGTACACGATTTAACTACAGAAGAGTCAAGTTTTAAATAGGAAAAATATCAAAACTCTTTGGTCATTTTTAAGCGCGATGCTGACGGTCTAATCAGATTCAATGAACTATGCTAAGCTATGCTAAAAGTGGTACCGCCAGAACCGGAGATCGGCTGAATGGATTCGAAAACGGTCAAACTCAACTGTTTAACTCTAGGGGAGTTGGAAAATGAGCCTATTTTCAAAAAAAGTGGAGTGTTCCTTTAATAGACAACTGCCTATGTAGACAGTGAAGTCTCTCAAAATGGTTTTGAAACCCTTTGTGACCTGATAGTAGTCGATTACACTCTGTTTTTATGGTGTGTGAGGACTCTTGAGAGAATGTGTCAGTCTCTGGTCTTCATTAAGGATTTGTTGCGTTGAGTGAAAGACATAGTGCCGGTCGCAGCCTGTTCCTATTAGCGCTCATTTCCCTTCGCTGATCTGATTCACTCTCCCTATTGGCTGTTTTTGAGTGTAATGGGGTCGTCTGATGGTCACCGATTGACTGATCTGATTTTGACAATGAGTTCAGTCTACACCAGGATTTACGCTGCCAGTTATGTTGACAGACTCGTAACAAATACCACATGAAGTAATTTCTACCATATAATAATCCAGGCACAGCTTACTTAGTCACTACTCTGAAACAAAAGCCCAAAGAATCACATCAGAATCTAGAAGTTTTGTGCATTTTGACATAACGGTACAGCGACTGTGGGAAAATGTGGCATAGCGTTGATGCCTAGAGAGTATATGTTAAAAAAAATTATATATATTAGGGCTGTTCAACTATAATCACGATTATCGTGTACAAAATAAGAGTCTGTGTTTACGTAATATATGTGAGTTTGTTCTGTGTATAAGTATTATGTATATATAAAGACAAACACATACATGTATATATTTAAAAAAAAATATGCATGTATGTATAAATATATGCATATATTTATATTTGTATATATTTATATAATATATAAATGTAAATATTTTTATAGAAATATAAGATATTTTACTTATATACATGTGTTTATTTATATATACATAATAATTATACACAAACCAAACACACATATATTACATAAACACAGACTCTTATTTTGTACACGATAATCGCGATTATCGTTGAACAGCCCTAATATATATAATATATATATAAACAAAAGCATAAAGAACAATTTTACAGTAATGAAAGTGTTCTATTAAGATTTGTGACCATTTTATTAGTGATTGTGGGTAAATGTGGCATTTTGTTATGTAGAGAGCAGATATGTTTTTAAATATATCACTATTACATAATATAGTTTAATAAATAAAATTAAGGAGATAAATTATTCTTTGTTGTAATAATAAAATACATGTATAAAAATGTGTATATTAATGAAAAAAACATTTAATAAAATTTGATTTTACTCAAAGAAAATAACGTTGATTTTCCCCTAACACTCCTCTTTAATGTTGCCTCAACATCCATATTATTATTAATTAAAAATATGTATTTATTTATTCTCATATTTAAGTTTGACATGCTGAACTCATATTGTTATATTTTAACCTCTCGTTTTTTTCCCTTAGGACAAAAAGCTGCGACTCTTTGACCCGCGGGCCCAGACATCAGCCGTTCAGGTACTGTTCACACATCTTCTATTAAAGCAGCTTCATGTGCAGGACTGTAAACTGACCTCTGACCTGTTTCTGCTTTAGCGCCGGCACCAAGGTTATTGATTTTATCCTCATATTATCTGCTATATTGCCTTTTACAGCTGTTGTATCTACACAAATACACTGGTCAGGGATTTTGATGACCATCTGGTTATTATTTTGTTTCAGTCAATTACATTTGTCATAGTTTAAGTTATGTTGTCCACTACTGTGCATGTATATGTCCTTATTCACCCCTCAGGTTTCGTATTCTACCTTTAGCCAATCACATCGGCTTGTTACTTCAGCAGCTCATTCTGATTGGTTGATTTGATTCATTCACTCTAGTGTTTCTCATGAAATGAATCCCATTCATTGAACCCTGGGAAACAATACAGTATGATGCCCGTGTGAACACGACCATGATTGTGTTTTTGACTTTCGTAAACGTGTCAGGATTCTGTTTGATAGCTAATCGATCCCAACGATTTCAGCAGGAACGAGGAAGTTCAGGTCAGATCAGATCAAACATTCCCACAGTCCTCGTCAGGGCAGAGTGATGACCTCACTGGAGGTTTCTCTTTGTGTTTGTGGTGTCTTTTGAAGGTAAATAAAGCTCAAATGAAGCAAATGAGGTCATGGAGGATTAGATATTACCCACGCTGCTCTTTGAGCAAACACCCGGTAGCTCTGATAATTTACTGAAAAGATTAGTGTCTCAGAAAAGCGTTAGAGGCCTGTCATGATCTCAAACACAAACACACACACACACACACACGTGATCTGTTCCTGGATGGTTTTCAGGTGTGTTGTTTAATGACAGTATAATGTTAGTTCTGATTTTCTGATGTTGTCCTGTTCAAAGCATTTCCTCACACATGCTTTTTTTTTTTTTCGTGTGATTTGATTGCAAGTGAACAGCTCAGTTGTTTTGGATGAATGTAGGATTGTGTCGAGGCATGTTTATGTTAAACAAAACATAAACATTGTTTAAGAACAGTGCGACTCTATTGATTGCACTGTGATTGAAAGCTGTGAGAATGTGAACTTCTACAGACATCTGCATCAGCATCTGCTCACCAGTGATGATTTCAGAGCACTTTTGGAAATCCAATTTTTAATAACTTTTTAATGTGCTTTGATTGATCGGAATGCTACATGGATTAAACCTCATTTACACTTCAGAACTTTGTAAATAATTCAGAGCTTTTTTTAAAGAATTTTGAGTTTAATCAACTTGTGCTTTACCAAAAAAAAAAAAAAACCAAAAATGCTTGTTCTAAAATTCTAAATAATTAATCTAGTAAAAATCACTATTTTAATATTATTTTTTGTTTTTCATTTAATTTAATTGTTTGTTTATTTATTTATTTTTGTTTATTTTGTCAGTTATTTTATTCGTTTTATTTAAATATTTTATAAATTAAAATCAAAATGATTTCCAATTAATTTCCTTTTTAGTTTCCCTTTTCATTGTTGGAAAGCATTTTCTTGTTTTAAGCATAAACCTCACAAAAATGTTATTTCTTAGTGCTTTTTGCTTAATTCGATGAACATTGCTGTATGCTTAATTTCACGAGAAGAGTGTGATTAATTAATTATTTATTTTATTTTATTATATTTAATTTTATTATTTTAGTTAACAGGGACATTGTACATTAATAAATAATTTCTGTAAATGCACCAGACTTAAATAAATGCTTAATTTTACAATAAGAGTGTGATTAATAGTGATAATCACACCTTTTTGTGTGATTTTATTTTATTTTTATCATGTTTTTATTTGATTTGATTTGATTACTTGTTTAGTTTACAGAGACATTGTACATTTATAATTCATTTCTGTAAATGCACCAGACATAGCTAAATGCTTAATTTTAATGATACGAGTGTGATTAATTGCGATTAATCACACAAAAAGGTGCAGTTTAATCACTATTTTATTTTATTTAGTTTAATTTTTATTTTATTACTTGTTTAGTTAACAGGGGCATTGTACATTAATAAATCATTTCTGTAAATGCACCAGACTTAGCTAAATGCTTAATTTTGTGATAAGAGTGTGATTTAATTGTGATTAATCGCACTAAAAGGTGTGATTTAATCACAATTTTTTTTTTGATTACTCGTTTAGTTAACAGGGATGTTGTGCATTAATCAAACATTTCTGTAAAGCGTCAGAAATAGCCAAATGTTTAATTTCATGAGTGTGATTAATCACAATTAATCGCACAAAAGGGTGTGATTAATCACTATTTAATTTAATTTAATTTAATTTAATTTAATTTAATTTAATTTAATTTAATTTAATTTAATTTAATTTAATTTAATTTAATTTATTTTTTATTTTATTACTTTTTTAGTTAACAGGGACATGGTACATTAATAAATCATTTCTGTAAATGCACCAGACTTAGCTAAATGCTTAATTTCACAATAAGAGTGTGATTAATTGCACAAAAGGGTGTTTAATCTCAACTAAAATACATTTAATCTATTGACAATCCTAATTTACATATAATTTATATTACTAGTAACGTGTAACAAGGGCACTGTGAATAGTGTTACCCACTTGCATAAAAAATTTGAGTAAAATCAAAAAGTATGTTGCTGATTTTACTTATTTCAGTGCAAGAAAACAATCATACGTTTTTCTTATAGTTTTTTGCAAACCCGGAACACACCAAGCTGACGGTTGGTCGTCAGGCAGTTTTTGTGCGTCAACCGACTAAGTTTTCTCAGTGTGATCGGCATTATCGACTGAAATTAGTCCTCATCGTTTTTTTTTTCGTCAGGCCGTCGGAGAGAGAGAGAACTCTGATTGGCTGTTCAGTACAGCAAACAAGTCAGTTCGTGCTATTGTGCTAGTTGACAGTCGGCTGAAGTTCTTTCGGTGTGTTCAAGCACACATTTTTTCCTCGATGCAGCCGATGTGAGGCGACAACACCGTCGGCTTTCGTTGCTGCTAGTTCTTTGACGTCGGATTGGTGTGTCCCGGGCCTTAAAAGATGATTACGCCATGCTAGTTTTAGTCTGTTGGGTTCTGGGTAAAAAACCCAGCCACATGCAATTGTGACAGATTAAAAGTCTGATTTAGGATCTTCCTCTCTCTCTGTCATTGAGTCGGATTCCTCACAGCCCAGCTAGTTTTCGGAGCACATCCAGCTGGCACCGCAGGAGTCATGTGTGCGCCCACCACCCCATTAACATCACATTCACTCGAGCGTCTTTAATGAGCCGTCACGGGCCAACCCAAACAAAACCCAGCCTGACAGCCTTATAATCGACCCACAGCAGAGAGTGTGAAGCTTTGTTTACTCACAAAACCTTAAACGGCCTAGCCACGCTCCTCTGCTGACAGAACTCTGCTCTCGCCCATCCCGACAGCTCCACGACTCCTCCAGGGCGAAGCCGCGGCAGTGATGCCCAGGCCACAATGTAAACAGAGGCGCTTGAGATGTGTCTGGAAGCTGCCGTGTTGTTTATAGACTCGACCTCATGCGAAAAGCATCCGTTTGTCATCACAGAGCCGAGCCGCCCCACACACGCCCATAAAACAATGCTTTCATGCGCCGGGTGATGAAAACCGTCCGTTTACGGAGCGACCGCACAGTACGGCGGCTTTCCTACGACAGATTGTCTGACATAGACAGGTGGGGTAAAAATAGAGGCTAATTGTAGTTCGGTGTACGTGGTATTTACGGGAAGAAGCGGAACTGTGTAATTTGCGCTTTCGGAGGGCACGAGTATGATCTGTAATCAGCGCGCGTACGCTCGAGCACACGGCTGTATTTAGGCAGCTGGCACGACTGCGTGTGTCTGAAACTGTGGTTTTGAGAGTCGCTCGCTTTGAGATTTCCTGCTGCGTCTTGATTTTTTATATGATAAATGCTTATTTAAGGGCCTGACTCGCACCAAACCACTCAAAGCTCAGACTAGTTTTTGTTTTTAGACTTTGGCTTGTGGTTTGGTGGATCTTCATCATCATGAGGTGCAACTATCCATTTTTGGTTGTTTTGTGTTCTAGATTTAATAGGTATAGGATACAAGATACATCAACAGCATTTCTGGTGTAATGTTGATTTCTACAGAAAATGATTTTGAGTTTAATTTATAAATACTTTATCAACAAACAATATCATTTTGTATTATTTCATTTACAATTGTTTGTATCTATCTATCTATCTATCTATCTATCTATCTATCTATCTATCTATCTATCTATCGTTCTATCTATCGTTCTATCTATCGTTCTATCTATCTATCTATCTATCTATCTATCTATCTATCTATCTATCTATCGTTCTATCTATCGTTCTATCTATCGTTCTATCTATCGTTCTATCTATCGTTCTATCGTTCTATCGTTCTATCTATCTATCTATCTATCTATCTATCTATCTATCTATCTATCTATCTATCTATCTATCGTTCTATCTATCTATCGTTCTATCTATCTATCGTTCTATCGTTCTATCTATCATTTTATTGTTCTATCTATCTATCTATCTATCTATCTATCTATCTATCTATCTATCTATCTATCGTTCTATCGTTCTATCGTTCTATCGTTCTATCTATCTATCTATCTATCTATCTATCTATCTATCTATCTATCTATCTATCTATCTATCTATCTATCTATCTATCTATCTATCGTTCTATCTATCTATCGTTCTATCTATCGTTCTATCTATCGTTCTATCTATCGTTCTATCTATCGTTCTATCTATCTATCTATCTATCGTTCTATCTATCTATCTATCTATCTATCTATCTATCTATCTATCTATCTATCTATCTATCTATCTATCTATCGTTCTATCTATCTATCGTTCTATCTATCGTTCTATCTATCTATCTATCTATCTATCTATCTATCTATCTATCTATCTATCTATCTATCTATCTATCTATCGTTCTATCTATCTATCGTTCTATCTATCTATCGTTCTATCTATCTATCGTTCTATCTATCGTTCTATCTATCGTTCTATCTATCTATCTATCTATCTATCTATCTATCTATCTATCTATCTATCTATCTATCTATCTATCGTTCTATCTATCTATCTATCTATCTATCTATCTATCGTTCTATCTATCGTTCTATCTATCGTTCTATCTATCGTTCTATCTATCGTTCTATCTATCTATCTATCTATCTATCGTTCTATCTATCTATCGTTCTATCTATCTATCGTTCTATCTATCGTTCTATCTATCGTTCTATCTATCGTTCTATCGTTCTATCGTTCTATCTATCTATCTATCTATCTATCTATCTATCTATCTATCTATCTATCTATCTATCTATCTATCTATCGTTCTATCTATCTATCGTTCTATCGTTCTATCGTTCTATCTATCTATCTATCTATCTATCTATCTATCTATCTATCTATCTATCTATCTATCTATCTATCTATCTATCTATCTATCTATCTATCGTTCTATCGTTCTGTCGTTCTATCGTTCTGTCATTCTATCTGTCATTCTATCTGTCATTCTATCTGTCATTCTATCTGTCATTCTATCTGTCATTCTGTCATTCTATCTGTCGTTCTATCTGTCATTCCATCATTCTATCATTCTATCATTCTATCTATCATTTTATTGTTCTATCTATAGTTCTGTCTTTCTGTCTGTCTATCTATCTATCGTTCTTTCTATCGTTCTATCTGTATGTCGCTCCATCATTCTATCATTTTATTGTTCTATCTATTGTTCTATCTGTTCTATTTTTCGTTCTATCTATCTACTGTGTCTTATCTATCATTCGTTCATTTGTTCTATCATTCTATCTATTGTTCTGTCTATCATTCTATCTATTGTTCTATCTGTTCTATTTTTCGTTCTATCTATCTACTGTGTCTTATCTATCATTCGTTCATTTGTTCTATCATTCTATCTGTTGTTCTATCTATCATTCTTTCTGTCATTCTTTCTGTCGTTCTGTCTATCATTCTATTGTTCTGTTATTCTATCATTCTCTATCATTCTATCTGTTCTATCGTTCTAACTAACATGTCTCTCTATCATTCTATCTATTGTTCTATTTGTCGTTCTATCTATCTACTGTCTTATCTATCGTTTGTTCGTTTGTTCTATCATTCTATCATTCTGTCTATCATTCTGTCTGTCGTTCTATCATTCTCTGTCGTACTATCATTCTATTGTTCTCTTTCTTTATATCGTTCTGATATTCTATTGATCGATCTATCTATCGTTCTTTCGTTCTGTCATTTTATCTGTCGTTCTGTTCTATCTATCTAACTGTCGCTCTGTCATCCATCCATCCGTCTATCCATCCATCCATCCAAACTTGTATTGAATCTGGAACATTCTTTTAACTCATGGACCTGAGGGGTCACTGGGTTTGATGGGAGATAGATTACCCAGCATCCTTTGCCGTCACATGCTGTGGTCAGCATTATACATTCTTGCAGTGTCGTTGGTCTTCTGTGGTTTACAACAATTAGGAGAACTCATCCTGTCTTTCAGAAGAGTGGTTATTGGAGTGGGTGGAGTGTGCAGGTCTGTAAGACACTCGTGTTTTCTTGACGTATGTGTCTTTCTGTCCTTATGTGTGTTTGTTTCAAATTACAGAGCTGAAAATACTCCTCATAGTTTCAGGCCGCGCTGGCTGCGGAGATGGCGCGATGCGGTCCCTGGCAGCGAGGGGAAACAGGAAAGGGAATATTTTTTGGACACAGGGGCCAGATTTCTCGATTTCGTCTTCAGCTTCTGCTGCTTTTTGTGAAATCGGAGAGGCTTTGGAACGGGCTCGAGAAGAGAGGGCAAAAAAACGCAAAACATTCAGAGCAGACAGAGCGACTGCAGGGGTTTGTGGGAGACACGCACACAGACACTTCGGAGAAGAAAGAATAAGTATGTTGGGTATATATTAGTCCCTGTGGGTTAAGGTTACACCAGAATATGCTGAAAACAAACAGCATACACTTCAGCAGAAGAATGGAAACTCATAGTCCATAACTCACAACAGATAATACAAGAAGCTTCATAAAATCCAGACGGAGTATAACTGAGAGTGCTTTCATCCTGTTTTTCATGCTAATTCTTATCATTCGAGACAAGCTAGCTTCTCCAACGGGACCTTTAGATGTAAGTGTCTCCAGAGAAGATCAGCTGGTCTTTTTTGGACGTTTGCTGCTTATTAAAGTTGACATAAAGTAGACTTGTGGTGTGCCATAAGAACTTTGACTATGGGTTTACATATTTCCATATGCAATGTTAACCCTTACTGAAAGTACAGTGGAAATATCATAGTCATATGGTAATACCAGTGGTTATTACCGTTAGAAATTTGGGGTTGGTAAGATTTTTTTTAAAATGTTTTTGAAAGACGTTTCTTCTGCTCACCAAGACTGCATTTATTTGATCAAAAATAGTAAAACAGTATTATTATGAAATATTATTACAATTTAAAATAATTGTTTTCTAATAAAGAAACCATCATGTTCACACAGCGCACACAACATTTGCTCCAGATTTCTCTCAACGTTGAGAAAGTAACTCAGATATTTTGTTGTAAATTTAAAAGTAATGCATTACTAGTTACTTGAAAAAGTAATCTGATTACTAGGGCTGTCAAGCAATTAAAATATTTAATAGAATTAATTACATGCTGTGTCAGTTAATTAATCTAATTAATCGCAAATCAAATTTGGCTGAGAAATGACCCCCAAAAGATAAAGTCATTATTGTGTAAAACATCAAATAGACAGTACAAAAAGTATAACTTAAGAAAGAAATATTTGATTTGATTCAGCATAAAATTTATTACACGTAAATATTTTGACCATGAGGTTGAGTAAATGACTGAATTTTCATTTTTATATATATTTTTTTATAATATGGAAATATGAAATTATACTCTAAATATAAAACTAAAACGTCTTAATGATTGGTTGGTTGGATGGTTGGTTTGTTCGATTCATCTGCATCATTCGATTCAAATAATTTGTATAAATAATTTGTTCGTTCATTCGATTCAGTCATTTGATTTGTTCGTTTATATAAAATTTAATTGATTTGATTCATTGATTTGATTAATTCATTCGATTTGTTCATTCAATTTCTTCGTTCATTCGATTTGTTCATTCAATTCCTTCAAACAGCTGATTCGTTCAGGAGTGAAGTAAATTGTTCTCTTTATGAATGGTTCATTTAATAATTGTTTTACCCAATTTGTTCAAAAAGCGGTTTCAGAAATTAAATGCTGCTGTGTGTTGCGCGGAGATGAACAGTTCTGCTTTGTCTTTATATTTTTGGTGTCAAAATTGAGCAAAATGGACAATATTGTGTCTAAAATAACAATAACTGTTGTATAAAATTGGTATTGCATTTGCACTTATGCTGTTCTGGAAAAATGGCACTCATGTGACATTGCACTTGTTACTCGTGTGATATAGATTATCTATACTATATGAAGTAAATATGAGACATAAACTCAAAAGGGGGGCATTTTTGCTCCCATATCTTGAATTTTAGGGACATTCAAACTGCATTCTATAGGCTCCATACGCAGTGAGTTGTTGCCCTGGATAATATCCGTCATCAATGAACAGTATGAATTGTCAGATGACCTACGTATGTCTGGAGCGGTGTAAGCGCATTAAATTAAATACGTTAATAAAATACGTTAATCAGCCCTACTGATTTTGTAACTTGTGTTACTTGTAATGCGTGACCCCCAACACTGGATGGTACATTATGGTTTACTTTATTGCAAGATGCATTCTAGATTTGTACTTATCTAAGCCTTACTTTTATACTGGAAAATAATAAATAAAGGCTATATCAGCACGAGCCACAAGGTCATGGTCCTTGAAATCCTGCATCTTTTCCGACCTAAAAAGATGAAATGCTGTTGAAATGAGCAGCTGGGAACTCAAGGCAGTCTTGGCGCGCAACAGTTCCAGTGTTTCTGGCCTCTTTCTGTCGAAGATTCAAATGAAAATAAATGCTAAACGATCACAGCTTGAGTTAAGATTCCCTGTGAACCTGGCTGTGCAATTTCCATATGGAAAAAAAAATGGGTGTTTACTGTTAGAGGATGTGTGATACAAACATTATGTTCTATAGTATCAATATTTGTAAATATAATATACAGCATTTATTGTTTTACTCAAGGAAAATTTGACAGCATTGTGCAAAAATGTGACGTTGATTTATGTGGAAAGGGATGTTTGCTGGTAATAGTTTATCGACTATTAATTATATCCCATATACCTAAAGCCTGGATTGCACATTTCACTTTAAAGACCTCCGTTTTGCTATGACAACAGAATCAGCCGTACACCATCATCACAGTGATGAATAGTGTTCATAGCATCGCTCTGTTACTGTAAACACTTCAGAGAGCAGCTGTACACTGCATGAATACAGGACACTGAGGGAGGGAAAAATGAGAAAAACATGCATTTAAAATATTATAGAATTTTTTATTTGTTTATTTTACTTATTTTTTATTATTATTTTTATTAATTTATTACGTTTATTTTATGTATTTTTTAATTTTACTTATTTATTTATTCATTCACACATATGTTTGTGTATTTTTGGTTATTTATTATTTGTTTCTTTATTTATTTATTCATTTTATTTAAACTTATTTATCTTTATTCTATTTAATTTATTTTTACTTATTGCTTTATCTATACTTATTTTGTGTATCTATTTCTACATTATTTATGAATTTGTATAATTTTTATGAATTTATTTACTTTTACTTGTTCTGATTTACTAATTCAGTCATTTATCCATCCTTTTGTATATTTATTTATTTTTAAATTCTGTTTTATTATTTGTTACTCTTATTTATTTAGTTGTTTTATTCAAACTTATTTTTATTTATCCATTTATACTAATTTATTTTCACTTATTTATCTATACGTATTTTATGTATGTATTTATTTCTACTTATTGTTATTTATGAATGGATTTATTTATTACTTTTTAAGTATTTATTTTCTTTATTATTTCTACCTTTATTTAAACTTAATATTATAACATTCAATCATTCATCCATATATATTATTTTTCCTTTATTTAAACTTTATATTATAATATTCGTTCATTAATTCTTATATTTTTTCCTTTATTTAAATGCAATATTATAACATTGATTCATTCATTCAACTTAATATTCATTCATTCATTCATTCATTCATTCAACTTAATATTAATTCTTTCAACTTAATATTCATTCAGTCATTCATTCATTCATTCAACCTAATATTCATTCATTCAACTTAACATTCATTCATTCATTCATTCATTCGTTCAACTTGATATTTATTTATTCATTAATTCAACTTAATATTCATTCATTCATTCAACTTAATACTCATTTATTCATTCATTCAACTTAAGTTGAATGAATGAATGAATATTAAGTTGAATGAATGAAGATTAAGTTGAACGAACGAACGAACATTAAGTTGAATGAATGAATGAATATTGTTCGTTCTTTCGTTCAACTTAATCTTCATTCATTCAACTTAATATTCATTCATTCAACTTAATATTCATTCATTCATTCAGCTTAATATTCGTTTGTTCGTTCGTTCAACTTAATATTCATTCAGTCATTCCTTCATCCAACTTAATATTCATTCATTCATTCATTCATTCATTCATTCATTCATTCATTCATTCATTCAACTTAATAATCATTCGTTCATTCATTCATTCATTCATTCATTCATTCATTCAACTTAATATTCATTCATTCATTCATTCATTCATTCATTCATTCATTCAACTTAAAATTCATTCATTCATTGTCCATATAGCGTATAGTGTATGTATATGTACATATATTGATTCTGTGAGAAAAGAATCAACCATACAGTACGCCCGTCATCACAGTATTTAATATTATAATGGGGGGAAACTATTACTGGAGATGTATTACAGTCTCAGTAGTGATGCACGACTCATCATCACAAACTTATTTGCTCTTAAACGTCCATCATTTTTCATAATGATGATCCCGGGCAGTTTTCATAAATGCCTCATACACAACTGCCAGACAAATGTGATAAGCGGAAAATCATTTTACCAGCATATTTAACCACTGACCGCCTCTGCTGTCCAAATCTCTGTCTCAGCCGTAGTTACGCACAACCACGTAAATATTGATTTTGGATAAGCTGAATGTTTTTCCCATCAGGTCTGTTTGAAACTGCTCCCCTGGCTCATATGAATGAGCACTAGAGGAATGTGTGAAGGAAGATGTACATTCAGTAATACAAGCTGTCTTGGAGCTCTTCAGCATTACCTGCCTGCTGTACTTCCTGTGAACCGGCACATCTGCTTAAAGTGCGTCACCTCACGGCTGACCTGTGCTCTTACCTCACCGCACACTTGCTGCAGTCGTGTCTGTCATGCTTTGGCTCGTGTTAGTGTGTTCTGTGCTGATGTCCGCTCACAGGTTCCCAGACCCTCTCAGTGTTTCATGTGTTAGTGTTGGCCAGCAGGTTCAGACCGGTGGCTGACGGCCAATATGACACACATGCGTGCAATTATTTCCGGCAGTTATTTTCTCTGAAGCGCATGTAACACATTGTGATCCTTCATATCTGAGATTTATCTTGTGTAATTTTCAACAGCCATGCAAAATATTGTTTCTTTTCTTTTGGGTAAACTGGTTGAATAGATTTTAGGTAGATAGGTACCCTAGTTAAAAAAAAGCATATAAAAAAATCTATTTAAAATACATTTATTTCATATAAGTGTTACATATTTATTGACATGTCACTTAAGACTTACTGATATTACATTATAATTAAACTTTATTTGAAGTATTTCTTTATCGCACAATGCACATTTCTAAATATTATGCCTAAAAAGTGTTTTAATATCACTATTAATAAGGATTGTATGATCTATGTATAATATCAGTCTTTAAATGTACGATATTTAAACTGCCCCTATTATGTCTTTTTTAAGGTTCCTAATATTGTTTTGGGAGTCTTCTACAATAGGTTTACATGCATGCAAGGTCGAAAACAGTTTTGTTTTCTCATAATATACATTTAATTTCACCTCAGTTCTCAATGTTTTGTAAATTATTTGTTAGAAGCAGTTCAAAGAATCAGTCTCTCTAAACCCCTCCTTTCCATGAGCCTACACTGCTCTGATTGGTCAGATGGCCCAAGATGATTGGTCTACTGTGCGCTCCTTGCACCCATTGCCATAACTGAATGGCAGCTGTCAATTCTCAAGACATTGTATACAATGTATGGACAGAAAAGATAGCATTGATTTTACCGTATCAATTCAAGCCAGTGTCTGGCGGTGAAACGTCTGAAGTAGTCGATCAACCACGCGACTGAAGTAATTCGGTTCTATATGGTAAATGTCACCTTAGTTTGCATTATAAGACGTGATAGCAGTGTCACTGTTTTACTTTATATAGGTGCACCTGTGGGAACTGTGTCAGAATGCCAAGCAAAGCTGAAAACCTCTAATATAAGATCAACATTTAGGCCAGATGTGTACAGACTTTTTCATCATAACTATTAACAAAGAAAAATGGCTATATCATTGTTTGACATTACAATGAGTGTTTAATGTTTACAGAGAGAATACTTCAACTAGTTAGCATGGACTAGCATCTTAACATCCTATTACAATACAGACAGAGCTCCACTCTACTGTAATAATAAAAACGCAGTGGAAAAAAAAACAGTTTGTTTTGTATGTTGTAAACTCCCACGTTAGCCGAGCACAAATGTGAATAGCTGATAATACATTACGCTTTGTAAACAGAAGTCGTGCTCCATCCTTGATCATTACTCTAAGTAATAAGAGAGACAAGCTGCATTAATCGACACATTTTTAGACAATATTGGACCCACATCTAAATAGCAGAACTACAGAAACACGAGTTAGCCGGTTAGCAGGAGACATACTGTACAGACTAGTGTGTACATTACACAACATAACATACAAAACTGCAAATTTTAAACGATCGCTATAAAATATAAACATCAATTATTAATCATACTTACAGGTTGAGATTCAGAGGAGCAGGCTAGAACAAATAAACTGGTCATTGATCCATATTTTAAGGCCAAGCGTTTAGCGAATCCTGCATTAAACTCTCCGAGGTTTGAGAAGCAGTGGTCCGTAAAATGACGGGAACACAACAAAAGATTGTACTGCTATGGTATTGTTGAAAAAAACAAATTTTCCTTGTCGTCTGCGCATATTAAGTGGGTGGGAAATATGCTAATGTTTCGTTGTGACGAAACTGCTTGGGATTCGTTTTACAAGCGACTCGTTTAATTGACTCAGAGTCGACTCTTACTTTTGAGACACAATAACTTTATATACGGTGCACTTTCAGATTTAAAACTTTGCAGGATGTTTTTATTCACTTAGAGCTATGTTACACACTACATGACAGGTCATTTTCAAAAATAGGGGCACTTTAAAGTATACTTCCAATAGTTCCACTTTAACACAGTCAAATACACTCATATCTTTAGTTGGACCTCAGCACTACTTCTGCACAATTAAAGTGCATTAAATGCAAAATTAGTTGTTCCAATTTAGCAGACTTTAAGTATACGAAAAGTACAATTGCAGGGTATTTTTATTTAGTACATAAATATGTAAATGTACAGTATTTGTAGTATAGTTAGCATAAAATAAATGTATTTCAAATACATTTTAGTAATTTTTTTTCCACTAGGGTAGTTAGACTGTTGTTTTTGTTATTATAATATTTAATTAGCATATTTATTTGTTAAACATATATTTTATAACATTTTATATAATACACACACATTTTATATATATATATAAATAAACGTTAACGTATTAACGCATGCAATTAATTCAAATTGCGTTAAGATAAATTAATGTAATTTACGTCACGCAGTTAGATGATCTAGAAGTCCATGCTGATTATGCTGATGAATTCTTCATTCCAGTGTCTGTTTCGCTTTAAAACACAAACTCTCTGTCATGTTCTGTCATTGTATCTGAAGAGCGAGAGCCCTGTTCCTGTCTGAACGGAAAGTCGAAACATCTCACCGCTGTATGGCCAGATGGTGTGAAAACTATGTTTCTCGGCTGGATAAAGCAAACCAGCGTCTTGCTATGAAAGTTTTGATGGATGAGGATTGCAATGAAATTAAAGACGATTGCGGCAACGTACAGAAGCACGCGTGAATCCATTATATGTGCAAACAAATCATGCATGAGCGCTCTCGACGCACTGATTGCACATTATCTTTATGCACAGACAAATTTCAGTACATTCGCTTTGTTTTCACACACATTCAGGATGAGTTTGGATTTGTCCTGTGTACTTTAGTATATATTTAGTATATATATAGGGTTTTTTGGCATCTCCATGTGGTCCTGTTCAGTATCACAACTTGTCTTGTCTAAAATGTAAACAAGCTCTTTGCACGTTTCTGTTTCAGTGAAACATTTTTGTGATTTGTTATGTTAGTTGTAGTGTGTTTGGGTCTCTGTTACTATTTTTACAACAATCATTTAAAAATGTAGCCACATAAACTGTGTTTACTTATTTGAATTTAATTGTACTTTCACCTACCAATAAGACTGCATTCCAAACCTTTTTTCCACTGATTTTCACTCCACAATCATGGAGAGAATTCTAAAAAGTCTGCCTGACTTTAAGAGATTTAAGCTGGAAAAAAGCAATTGAAGCAATCTTGAAAGGTTTGCTATGGTAGTGCTAATGAAGAGTGTGTGTGAAGTCTGTGAGGTGTGTGTTTTTGGAGTCAGGAGCGAGGTCTCTGTCCAGCTGGCAGCGACTCTGCACATGTGCGTGTGTGTTTTTCACTGCCGAGGCCTCATTAGCAGAGCCGTTGCCCAGAGACGTTCCTCTTCTAGCTGAATATCAGAGCGCACACATGTGTCCGACACCTGGAGCCAAGATGGCGGGCTTTGCAGACGAATTCTGGGAGAGAATCCAGAAGAGTCCTGTTGAGATCTCATCCCACGCTGGCAGTTTGGGAGCAGCACATCCCAAGGACTTTCAATCATCCGCTGGGACCGAGGGATGACACCCTGAATCCCTAGGGAACCGGAGGAGGAGAAATCCTGACCACACCAGATCAAGACTTGTGGTTAGTGTGAACTCCAGCTCTTCCCAAACCTCTCATCTCCTGATCTCGGTGGCATTGGATACCAGAACTGTCCCATTGAACCATGAAGAGCTGTAAGATTCCTGCTTCATGTCCATGAGAGTTTTTGTGACTCATGCCCTGATTGATTTGGACACTGTTTGGTGTTGGTCTTCTATACGCCCGACTTCTGTTACTAAGTACTAGAGCAAGTACTTGTTTTGTTATGACAACAGATTCAGCCGTACACATCATCACAGTGCTGAATAGTGTTCATAGCATCGCTCTGTTACTGTAAACACTTCAGAGAGGAGATGCACACTGCATGAATACAGGACACTGAGGGAGGGAAAAATGAGAAAAAGATAAATAAAATTAAATTCTATAATATTTTAAATATCTTTTTGATTGATTTTTATGCATTTATACATTTATACACGACTTATGTATTTATTGCTGTTTATTTATTATTTATTTTATTTATGAATTTATTTATTTCTGCTTTAAATTATTTATGAATTTATTTTACTTCTATTTTTTGGTGACCTTTTGTTACTTATTTTGTTTATATATTATTTATTTTTATTCATTTATAAATTTATTTTTTATTATTAAATTTAAATTTATTATAAAATTATTTTTTATTTATGCATTTAAATTTTTTACTTGTAATTTATTTATTTATTTTTACTTTTATTTATTTATGAATTTATTTTACTTCTATTTTCTGGTGACCTTTTTATTTATTTAATTACAAATATATTTTTTATTAAATTTTTTAAATTATTTTTATTTATTAATGTACAAATATATTTTTTGTTTCTGAATTAGTTTTTTATTTATTTGTTTGTTTATTTTTACTTATTTTTTATTTATTTATTACAATTTATTGTATTTATGAATTGATTTACAAATATATTTTTAAGCTATTCATGAATTTGTTTATTTGCATTTAATTTTTTTTTGTTTTTTACTTGCATTCATGAATTTATTTGTACTTGTGTTTATTTATTTTCCCTGTTCAACTTTTCCTGTGTCCTGTATCCATACAGTGTTATACTCTGTGACAACATACACCCGTCATCACGGTGTTTAATTGTACAATAGCTTGAGTCTATTGCTAGAGATGTATTGCGGTGTCTTCAGTGATACACAGCTCATTATTAGGACTCATGGCCTGAATCATTCGGACACTGTTTAGAGTCGGTCCTCTGCATACGGCCGACTTCTGTGACTCATTATCAGAGTAAATTAAAGCCGTTGACGGCAGTATCCATCACTCCAGAAGAAGGAGGAGGAAGAGGTCACAGACTGGTGCGAGGAGGAGGTTTCACTTGATCTTCAGAGCCTCATGTCATTGTGCTAATGAGTCTGTTCCTCATGGTTTATTTGTGAGACGTGTGCAGGCTGTTCTCACTGATTACAGCTGATGTTGATGTTTCAGCTGGGTTTTCAATGTCTTGTGAAAAGTCGAGAAAGGTTTTCCACTCTGTTTAGAGTGATGAAGTTTTAGATTTTATGGTGCGCACAAATCTGATTGGGTTTCAAATCCAATTTTCAGGACTTACATTTTACAAGTGAAAATCTGATCCTTTTACAGTGTTGTCAATATATCCTTAAAATAAAGGTTCTTAAAGAACCTTTTTGTGGAATGGACACATTCCATAGATGTTAAAGGTTCATCAATGCCAATAATTTAAGAGTGTAGCAGCTGTTTCTTTTATGGTTTCTTTAGTTATCACTGCAAACTGAGCTTTTAAAGAGAAAGAAATGTTTTCATAGACTTTTATCTTGAATTGAAGTGTTTTTTATTTTTAAATTTTTTTTTATATATCTAAAACAATCAGTTTTACAATAATAAAAACAAAAAAGAAACGTAATTTTAGATTATCTTTGAACTTTGCTGATGTAGATATTTTCAAGTGGAAAAATTAGACACAAATGCTGGTTAAGAATAAGATTTTTTGCAGAGTTTATGTAAGCATCATTAGTCAAACATCATTCAGTAATGATTCATAGCATTCTCTTAAACTGCACAAGGAAAGAGCAAATCCAGAAAAGAACACAGTTTGTATAAAGTTACAGGAAAAATGGCGAAAAACAATATTTGAAATCTGATCTGACAGTTCAAACTGAGATACATTCCAAAATATCAGTTTTTAATCCATTGGTTTGGATAGAGTTTGTAATCATCAGGTTTCAGGGAGTTTTTTTGACTACAAAATGCCACAAATCAAATGTTTGTTGCCTGTCTGAACAAAGTCTAAAGGAATTTTACTAAAATGATGCTCAGCACCCATTTTATGAAGGTTTTTATGTGTTTTTATGCACTGACCATCATTTTTGAATTTTGGGATATCACATTAAAAATGTAAAATGTAAATGCCAGGTGTCCCCAGAATGTGTCTGAAGTTTCAGCTCAAAATATGCCTCAGATCATTTATTATAGCTTGTCAAATTTACCCCTCTTTGGGTGT